>NW_015112783.1:197546-202428 GCF_001443285.1 Poecilia latipinna | reverse complement strand
TTTTTTGGGTTTTAATAAAAAAATGAAACTTTAAAAACTAAAAATTATTGTTTTTCCGGGGGGGGTTTTTTTTTTTTTTTTTTTTTAGTTACTCGATATCTAAAAAAACAGTTTTTATTGTTAAAACTGTCACAGATGGCCCAGGTGGAGCCCCAAATTAAGGGTTAAACAAGCTTTACATGTCAGATCTTTTAAAAAAGGGATCAGCTGCTATAAAGAAGAGGTGCAAAAAAAAATAAAAATAAAATAAAATAAATAAATAAATAAATAAAGACAATTTTGGTTCTTCAATTGTTTTTTATTGTTCACTATAACCCAAAAGTGGTGATAATATCACTTCTTTTCTTTCTCCCCTATGATCTGTAAAACTACTGACTTAATAACTTTCAGCAGCAGTGATTTTATAGGTTATATGTGGAGGCATTACAATTTAGAAAAGCCTAATTTTAAAAAAATTGACATAAAACGAGAGATGTGTATGAGCTACTGGCTGCGGTGTGAGTGATCTACTCACTCTGAACCTCGATGACTTTCTCCATAGAGCGCACAGCGTTAGCATTTGGTTTCTGCTGTAGCACCTCGTAAGGAATGGGGTCCAACTGAAACAGACAGAAAATTAGATTAAAAACATTTCTGGCTTAATGTTTTCATTTCTCTACAAGCTCTACCAGACAACTCTGACACTATGTAATGTGCTTTTACTGCAATTTAACTTATGTATTCTGGAACAGATACATAAATTACATCTACAGCGAGCCTCATTCAACATCCAGGCATTTTATTTGTTGGTATTATAGCTGCAGCTTGATAAATACTCTGTGAATGAGTTCCGCAGGTGTTCAGAGAGTTTTCTCCAAAACCCCATTTGACCCGATGCAGTCCCAACGCGGTTTACAGGATCATTTTTGAAATGCTGACCACAACCCACTGTTAAGTCAATCCAAGAGGTTGGGAACAATCTCAAGCTGCTGACACAATAAAAAAAAAATCCCGTCTGCAGATGCACGCCTCTTCCCTCTCCTCGACAGCTTTGCTACTCTTTGACATAAACTACACTGTGTGCTTTGTTCTGAGTCCCACTCGAAGGAAGCACATGGGTATACGCAGATGCACATACTTGGAAACGGCCAGTTCATACATACACCTCAGCGAGAACGGCTAAATCTATAAAAAAAAAGAAAAAAAACATCCCTCCAAGCCACAATTCAGAGCAAACAGAGCTATTCCCTCAGGTGCCTTCCTAACCCGGAATGATTTAATTTCCCCTTTGGCCGACGATTCGTTCGACACTTTCACATCCCGTTTCGGCACACAGCCTCATTTAGCTCCACATTCCTCCTCAGACGGCACACATCCCTGTTCTGCTTTGTCATAACCCCAGAGGAACAGCACGCCAACATGGAAACATGGAAACAGAGACATGCAGAGTTAGAAAGAAGGGGAAGGAAAAAAGGTTTGGCTTGACGTTTGGAGAGCACGATGCCAGAAAGAAAGAGGGGATGGTCGGTCTGGCGAGGCCAAGACTAAGAGTTTTATTTTAATTAAAGTAAATAGAGTATGGGAGGGGTCCACTGGGCCGAGGGAGCAAGGCACTTCGGGGAGAGATGGATACTTTAATCCTGCTGTGGCACGACAGGCTACATCATGCACTTGAGGAGTATGCACGCATTCAGCTCGTGCACAGCTCTTTTAAGTAACTTGTTACACGATGGGCTCTTTTTCAAATAACAGGGTCCCATTAATGCTGCAACTTGAATATACCTTTTATTGCCATAAGAATCAGGGCGCCTCTTGAAGCGTCCGAAGAGCTGAGTCAGACTCTCTGGTCCAGTACTTAATTAGTTCAGATCTCACCTAAGAACAGGAACTTATTGTGTTAACAGGTATCGTCTCCTCAGAACAGGAAGAAGTCACATGTGGAGTACCACAAGGTTCTATCATGGGACTCCTCCTATATCATATCTACATGCTCCTTTTAGCTCATATTATAACAAGAAATATGATGATTTATCATAAATATGCAGATGATACACAGCTCTACCTTATATTGTCACCAGTTGACTCAGAACCCATCCAAGCACTGAAGAAATGCATTGGTGCCACAACTTTCCATAACTTTCTCCAGCTGAACAGAAACAAAACTGAAGTTGTTATATTTGGACCTGAACATAGAAACTTCTGGTCCAAAGATAATAACTGAGTCAGCACTAGAAACTAGTGATCAGGTCTGTAATCTGGGTGTGGTGATGAAATTCGACACCCAGAGACACATAAAGACAATTTACAAAGTCGGCCTTCTGTCACCTGAAGAACATTTCCAGAATTAAAAGATTAATGTCTCAGTACGATCTAGAGAAACTCATCCATGCATTTATTTTTAGTGTCTTCACAGGTCTCGACTATAAACTCCACTATCAAAATCATTGAATTCATGTATTCCAGTCACACAGATCACAGGTGTAGAAATCCAAGCACCTGGGAATGCAAACTGTTTCTACAAACATAATATGTGAAATAATGGGTTTTTCTCAGATGTTTACATTATGATATTTGGTGCCTTAAGAAAAATAAATAAATTCTAAGGCTGTTCACAGAACGGTAGGAAAAACCCATGAATTAGAAACTGACACAAATGAAATGGACGCTGTATGAAAGTGGCACAACGTGACTGTGGCTAAGTGAGAGAAAGCAGGACTGATTGATCTTTAGCATCCTAATGTTTCCACATTGGGGGATTCAGATCATCAATCTTTCAGTCAAAGTGCACTTCTCCAAAGGTTCAGCCCATGCTGCTCCAGCTTTCCTCGGCTCCCTGTCAAAGCGAGGTCAGGGGTTCTCCGGGGTTTGCTGGAGTTCAGCTCAGAGCAGAGCTGGACGGGGGCAACTTGTCAGTTTGATCGACAGCCGGGCCTCACACTTGTAAACTTTAATGACTCTCGTCCTGGTACCCCAGGGGCCCAAACTCAGCAGGTAGGGTAAAGACGCACATGAATGAGCAAAGGACACATGAAGGAATATTGTAAACAAGCCTACATTTGTTCCTGACGTCATCCGTAGCAGGAACACATTTCGCTGCTTTTACCTGCACAGTGAATGTGTCGCGGTCTTAAAAAGTCAGACAGACATGTTGGATTTAACCGATCTCTGAGGGTATCTACGTCCCGGCCAACAAAACCAAGACAAGCCATGAGCTGAGTGAGAGGAATGTGGCCCGGTAAAAACATTCCTAAGGGAGGCTCAAAGCAAAACAGTGGAAAGATGAGGAATTCTACTTGTTCAGCAAAATAAAAAAGTGCACAAGGCATCCATTGTTTACCGCTTTGTCTGTGTGTACATGCTAGCAGCTGCTAAAATCGTCTGATTATGTTATGCTAACTGAACAAGGTAATCACATGCATTGTGCAAAGCAGGCGACCTTTTCAGATAAGTTTCTTCTTGGATTTTGTTTTTCTTTTGGGGGGAGGAACAGTCGGGCCTACAGGGCGACAAGTGAAGCTGAGCAATTTTACTGTAACTGAAGAGCAAACACGCTTAATGACCTCACGGACGGCTGGCAGCAATTAGCATATTAGCTAGTTGTTTATCAAATAATTGCTAACAACCATGGTTTGGAGTTGGCCGACATCTGTACTGGAGCAATCATCAATTAGTACAGAGGTCAGAGTTCACTGGCGTAGATGGAAATGCATCATTCATGAGTTATTTAAAGGAAAAAAGTATTGGTGATTAAACATTAGAGAAGAGGAAAAAGGGGTCTGTAGCGGACATTTTTTTTTTTTTTTCATTTTATCAAACTGGAATAAGTGGTTTTAAACAACACAGAGGATATTGTTATCAAAGCATTGCTATACTGCTCACAAACAAGCTACAAAACACTACAAGTCAACACAGAAAGGGAAAAATGAACATGTCTGAGGACACATCTCCTGCTAAATTTGCCACAAAATCAAAGTAAAGCTAACCATTAGTTAGATGTTTAAAAATAAAGTCAAAAAAGACACAAAATATACGATTTAACAGGAAATTTTAACAATGTCGAGAGATGTTGGTGGTTCATTCAGATTGAAGGGGAGTGGGAGAGAGCAAGCTATTAGCAGATAACAAGAAGGCTAAATATGTTACAAATATATTTATAATATATATCATAATAACATATATAATATATATATTATGATTTTTGTATCTTCCATCACATCAATTTAAATTAAAACTGCAAAAATCCCATAAAGCGTGTAACATGGCACCACACCTGCCTTCTTGTAAAGCGAAGAATAGGACATTCAGCCCTCATGTTTGGATCAGAGGTTTTTATTACGGCAATGTTGTGGGTCGAGGAGCTTCCCAGACAATACAGAACCTCAGATGGTTTGATGCAGCACAAACAAAAGCACAGCTGACCAGTTAACCCAGCTGTGGTTTAATGCCTGGACCCACTCGGCATTACCACAAACAGACCCACATTTAGCCAAGAACTAAAGTTTATTCTGGAGGAAAAACTCGCTTACTGGATAAGCTTGAAAAAACTGTTGTCCATTGGATGGCCAGGCAGGCTGTAGTCACTCACTGTTTTTGTTTAAATTTAACTTTGGAGTTGCTATTTGAGGCTAAAACACAGCTTTAGCTGGTGAATCAAAACTAAAATAAAAAGAGTGGGTTTTTATTCTTGTCTTCTCACTCGGCTCTACACCAACATTTCCCAGCAACATTCCAAAGTCATTACAGGGACCTTACTGGGGAGCATAAAAATGCTTTCTTCCTGGTGTTTCGATCTGATTTTAAGTAGGTTTTTTTTTTTTTTTTTTTTTTTTTTTTTTTTTTTTTTTTTTCTTCCCCCCTACACAAAAAAAAAACAAAAAAAAAAAAAAATCTCTTTTTTTTTAAA
>NW_015112783.1:159918-194357 GCF_001443285.1 Poecilia latipinna | reverse complement strand
TTTTTTACTGTCGCCCTTAGCAATCAAAGATCCAAACAACAAAAAGATCTGCTTTTGTTCAATCAGCTGACGTCATTGTTCCCAGCTGGACAAGTCGGGAAAACGTTAGAATGCAGCACTAAAATGCTGTGGTATTTACTTATCAACGAATTCCTATAACATTCTCCAGACGAACTCTCTAGAGAAGATTGAATCACAACCTATTCGAATTAAATTAATCTAGAAATTAATCTCAACACATGCACATTTTGAGTAACGATAGCCTACATTGGATTCATTCTGAATTCAATCCATTTCATTCTTCCACAGGTACAACAGTTTACAGAGCTGCTGAATTACAATAGTTTCCTCCTTCTCAACTTCAAATGATTGCTCGGTTTCCTTTAACTGTCTGTTCCCTGGACCCAGACTGACCCTGCTGGAAGAGGTGTGAGGGTAAGCGTTTTCAGATGTGGGCGAGCACTGCCCTGCAGGGAAGGGGGACTGGACGCCCCCTGTTGCCTCCTGCCCATTCTCAAATTCTCAGCTCAATATGGCCACCACCCAGAGACCTCCTTCAAACTCCTGCAGGTAGAGGTGTCCCGCAGGCTGATGAAACATTAGAAGCAAAGCCTCTGGCACATTTCATTATCTGGCTGTAGGGCGGTATGGTAAGAAACAAGAAACCAGTCTCTCAAACTGGATGTTCAGGGAAGAGAACTATGACAGCAAAAAGAAACCAGCCCTCTGAGATGTCCTCGAGTTTCTGAAACCTTTCCAGATGTCATAGTGTTGTTGTGAGATGAAGCCATGTTACAATAGGTCTGACTAACCCTAACCCTAACCCCTGGTGAAGATGTGCAAAGAAATCTTGGGAAGCTTTTGAGACAATTGATCATTGGTGGAAAGAAATCTTTAAAACAAGGAGTTCATGTTCAACATATTCAACATGAATTACCTCCTTGACATATCAGCACGTTTTGCAACAGTCTGATCATTAACCATTTATTTGAATCAGGTGTATTGGAGCAGGGATGCATGCAGACGTTCCCGGACAGTGGCTCTTGAGGACTGGAGTTGCAGTCCTGCTTTGAACATTTTATTAATACTATGCAAACTCCCCTTTGGTCTGCAGGGCAACTCTAAATCTTCTCCCATAACTTTTTATAAGCGTACACAAAGTGGAGTTGACTACATCAGTGTGTCCAACTCCAGTCCTCAGGGCTGCTTTCCCAAAGGTTTCAGATGCAGCTGCTTCTGCACAACTGGTTCAAATGACTGAATTATCTCCTGAACATGTCACTTAGACATACAGGGGTGCGATAATGAACAATCATATGTTCAAGAAAAGACCCTGTTTGACATGTACGGTATAGATTCTTGACTACTGACTTTGGATATCACTGCTATAGATAATATAGATGCTCGATAGTCTTGCACTCCCTCTTTAAGGGAGGGTTTACATACAAGTGAACTAAGACATGTTTTCAAGCAGACCAGAGTTCACTTGTTAGGTCTGCACCAACTTTGTGAGCTTTTACACTTGACCAAATGAGTGACTGTCCAAGGAAAAACTCTGGTCCAGTTCAAGTGAACCAAGCAAACCATTCTAGTGTAAAAGCAGTCTTGGTCTCATCTGATGCAAGCAGTTCCATCTGAAGTCTCCTGGGTTCCGCAAAGTCTTGCACGTTTACATTTGTTATGGTAGGTGAAAAGAAGGGTTTTCCAATCATAGCCTATTAACATTTTGTTGTGTTAAACTTTTCAATTATGGCTATAACTGTAGATACGTCACGTTTAGGTGAGCAGCTACGTTCTCGTTTATGAAGATCTGAATCATTCCCTCAATAAAACCCCGAGTGAGTGATGTGTACAGCTCCATTAAGTTCTGTATTCTTTAACAGGTTTGACACAAAGGAGTATTTTCATACAATATAACAATTCAAGCAAAGTAACTCCAGTGTAACTTGACGATCCAAATGTTCCAGTTTTTACGATTTACAAATCTCGATCCCCTTATTGTTCTGTTTGTTTTGCTTGAACTCCAAGATCAGCATGGGACAATGTTGTTTTTTTCCCCATCAATGCCAAAAACCTCAGCTCAAATAATCTGCAGGAAGGAAACAAGTTGTCCTAAGATGCACAGATATGACTTTAAGTGTGATTGGATTTGATTTCAAGCTGATAATATTTTGATAGGTCTTGTACAATTGAATTTTTTCATCAATATGAACAAAGTTTGGTTTAAAATGAAGGCTGGAAAACACAAAAACACATCTGGGCTTTATGATGTGATGTGACATGGTCATCATAAGCACTGATATTGGGTCATGTGAGGGTTAGAAGAATTGTAGATGCTTATGGTTTTTTATAAATCACAATCTACAAAAAACAAAAAATAAACAGTTTTAGGAGAGAGTTCCCTCAAAACTGAATACGCAGCTCGTCCAGCAGCATCAGAGCGGCCACTTTCTGCACATATATTCGAGGTTATTCTGATTATTGCCTCTGTACAAACTGCCAGTGCAATTACAGTTCAGTAAAGATAAATTACTGTAAATTGTCAACATACACTTCTGTAGATTATCATTCCTTCTTGAAGCTACATTTTGAAGATAAATAGACGGCTACGTATTTTAAATGCGGCTCCAAATAAGTGATCTTAGAAGAGAAACTGTTCTGCTCTGTGTCACAAAGCACCAGTGTTTGTTGAGCGCCACAGATCAGCCCACACACTCCCTCAATTACTCTTTCTGCCTGGAAATCCTCGCCCTGTGACGTGCTTGTGTGCAGTGTGCGTATGCTGTTGTCCTGCTTCAGAGGTGGTGAAGACAGACAATCATGACACCAGGAAGAGATGCGGTTAACTTAAAGAGGTCGATGCAGTAATGGGAAGATTTTTCTGGCTCTTCTCAGTTTTTGTTTTAATATCTATACAGCAGAAGAACCTAATATTGATCTTTTTTCATGTGGTTTTAGGCAGAAAGCTTCATTTTTTAATGTGTGTTCTGTTTCATGCATTTAATTTATTTAAAACAATGTGGTCTTTCACCAGCTGTTTGTGACAAATGCCTTGCAGCGGTATTTATAACTCCTGAGGCATTTTATTTTTTTCATTTCACAAACTTTAATAGCTATGCGTCATTTGGTATTTTATTTGATGGACCAACACAACATACTCTATAACTACAGAAGGAAAATAATACCTAGTTCTCCAATTTGTGTAAAGTATTTTTAGTATAAATGAAGCTGTTCAATGAACAGAGCAAACTTTAAAGAAGGAGCTCCAGTCAGATGAAACCAAAACTGCACACTGTATATGGCAGCATGAATAAACGTCATGGTTAAACACAATGACGAAGGCAGCATCATGCTTTGGGATGTTTCTATGATGTGAAGATTGCATTAAATAAAGGGCAATTCTGGAAAAATACCGGTCAGATTGCAAAAGACTGGGGTCAAGGTTCACCTTCCATCAGAACACAAAAGCCAGAACTCCTGGTCAAAGTCCAGATGAAAATTCAATTGATAATCTGAGACAAAACTTAAAACTAAATGTGCTTAAACTGCCTCCATCTGATCTGAATTTCACAAAGAATGTGCAAAATATTCAGAGTGTAGCTGTCTCTGGACGACTGAATGCAAATGCATGCCACACTTTTTAGATTGTTATTTAAAAAAAAGAAACCTATCTATTCCTGCCACTTTATACTCATGCACCAGTTTGTGTTAGTCTACAACATCAACACATTAAAGTTGTTGGTTGTAACGTGAAAACAGTGGTATGAATAATTCTACGAGACACCTTGAAACTTAATATTTGATCATTTCACAATAATCTGGGCGAAAATATCAGCAGTTACCAAAAACAGGTGAGCAAGACTTACCTCATTGCCAAGCAGAGCAGAAATGCAGGCTTCAGAGGCATCGCATATGGCCGTGAGGTCGTGACCCCCTTCCAGGGCAAGCACCAAGCGACCGCCGGCCAGGCCCATCAGCTGCCTGGTCAGGTAGCTGAAGCCTGAAGACAAAGGAAATCACAGCAAAGACAGAGAAGGGAAAAAATGAATCACTGCTGAGCTTCCAACTTCCTTTTGGGATTCTGATAAAAGCAAAAAGACAAAAAAAATGGATGAAGGAAGGACTGAATGAGACGGTGGAAGAAGAGCGGAAAAAAGGAGAGCCCTGTGGAATTACTGGAGGCCAAGAACTAGCCCTAATATGAGCCAGGTTTAATTTTAATAAACACGGCTTTGCATTTAGTCGTGGTCAAAGCCTTTGATGTTCCTCTCAGAAGTAGGAGAGCAGATGAATAAAGCTATTCAAACACACTTTACCCAAATTCTACCTCATCTCCTCTTTCTGCAATCCTCTGTAAACCACCCACCCTATTCCCTTTGACAGGCAGGAACCCTGCTCTTACTTAGGATATCCAGTGTGAACACAGGAAAGCTTTTTCTTGGCACGGCAACATCTGTTGGAGTACCAAAGAAATTCAGCTACAAATAGAAAGTGTCTCCTCGCAAAAAGGTAGTCAAAGAAGAGTTTTAAGATTTAAGTTGACAAAAAATAGAGTTTAGTAAAGTAACCAGTTATTATTGTGATCAATAGTTACATTTGGCTGTCAGTTTGTATCCTCCCAGCGGCGGGGCATGTCCGTCGACGGCATCGAAGCCAGAGGACACCAGAACCACATCTGGAGCGAACTCGTTGGCGATGGGCATCACCACCGTTCTGCAGAGGCAAAACCAAACAACAGTTTTGTAAAGAAAATCTGATGGCTTGGAGTAAATGGCAAGTTCTAAATTTGCAATGTTCTGCTTCACTTCCCATGGAAATTTAGCTTTTAGCTTTATATGAAAACAAATACAGGGATCCATGAAAGCTCAGTATTAACTGCGGTGAAGTCCACAGTGAACATCACAGCGAAAACATTTCTGGTAAGACTCAGAAACCTTTGCTCCTCTCGGCAGACACGCATTTCTTTTATTTACAGGTTCCGCAGACCAAACATTCGCAGAGTCTGTTTGGACGTACAGTAATGTGACAGGAATAATTACCACACGTCCTGTTTGAAGTGGATATTCTGGAAATTTGGTGGCAGGAATAAACCCCACGGTCAAGTCAAAAGCAGCAACAGGAGGACAGATGTAATTATATGCGTGCTAATTATGTATGATGCATCTAACACTGCATGGGTGGGGTGATTGACGGCTGTTTGTATATAAATTTAATTCACTAAACAACTGGTTAGCATGGGTTCCCCGTGTTCAGACGTAAATGAGATCAACAGCGGGGCAAATGTGCAATGATTCACTGCAAATTGTGGCTGGAAAGTCCAGGGAGGTTTGTATGCTGATCCTGTTTGGAAGAAGAGGGGATGCATTATGTGCACAGGAAAGTTTTGCAAAAGAAGGTTAATCTAATCTCCATTTTTGAGTGTTTTTAGACAGCTTTTGTTTTAAATCTGCGTCCAAGTGGAATGACGCGCCAACTTGTGGTAACAGTACCGTAAAAATTGAAAAGAAGATTATCTTGAATTCAATAAATTGGATAACTTCAACCTTTCACAAAGTCCACACCCTCTTTTAGTTTCTCCTAATCTCTGGAAAGATTATTAGAGCAAACTATGATTTGCTCCTATTTGGTACTCTGATGGTTGAAACAGAAAACTGGCATAAGGGAAGAGCGAATACATGCAAAGTGACTATTCAATTGGCAAATAACAAATAACCTCATCCATGCTGCTTTCTTGCAGTAAGACACTGGAATGTGCCAAAGTTAAAGTGAGTGGCTGGAGACAAAATCATAAGTCTGAGCCAATGAGGACATACCAGCATTTCCTCAGAGTCTTCTCTACAATATCCGATATCTAGAGTACGTAGAATGGGTCTAACATTTTCTCACCAATTGGGAAAAAAAACGATCTCGAAGTTGAAATGTGTCGGCGTGGAATGGGGCAGAGCTTCAACAGGAGCAGTTTGTCACTGCTTTTACAGCTCCTGTTTATTGGATATCTAGAAATTATTAGAAAAGTTTATGCAAGGCCCACATCCTGCCAGCCTATATCACTTCCTGCCTTTGGGAGCATGTGGCTTCAGCATTTAGCAGGTATTATTTGGCTCATAAACAGCTAGGCTTTCCAGATGGCAAAACAAGTGTCTCTCCCCAGATCACTGTGGGATTGTTGACGTTTTTTTTATTTTTTATTTAGGTCTCTGGGATATTTGGCCAAGTAGTATTTTGATGAGGTCTGTGACTGATGGAGTACCACAGGGTTCTGTTGTAGGTCCCCAGCACATTGCTGACCTCAGGAACATGGTGCTGGTTAGCTGGCTGTGGGCAGGCAGCTCGCCCTGAACTCCGTAGACCACAGGCTTTTCCATCTCTTGCTCACCACCAAATTATAACCCTGAGCTCTACGCGCCCCCTCGATCCCCCACCACAACAGAAAGCTAACGCGCACACAGCTGTCTGAAGGAGAGGTAGCATTACAAGGTTTTTGGGAGTCACAGACAGCAGGAATATGTGCAGCGAGTGTCACTGTACTCCTTCAAGCATGTAGCAGTATTTTAGAGAGAGACGATCAATACATTTCAATGAGATAGACTATCTGGAAAGAGAACACAGACGAAACTGATGTAAGTCCTGTAGATGTGCAAAATAATCATCCCATTTAAATCCACAGCCTTGGTTATTAGGATCTGAGCCATGAAGGACCCCACACTTAATAAAGGCAGTCAGCCACAGACGCAGTTGAGGGAAACCTTGACTACCAAGGACACCTAAACCACCATTGGCTTCCACACCTCCTCCTCGTTCAGCCTTGAGCTCAGACAGAAACAGATCTGGTTCTGAAGAGAAATACTCCTGGTGTCATCCCCCGATCCCCCCCACCCCCCCCCCCTGACTCTAGAATAATATCCTGACATTTAGCGAAATAAAAAGCCGGGGTAAACAATTAGACGACTGGCAAAGAAGGAAGCCAGCGGTTTCTGAGGAGCACTAATTGGGCGTGAATCAGAGGCTACGTATGCAGAGATGAAAAAACGACGGTTTGTTAATGAAGGGGAGGGGAGAGTTTACGACTGAGCCTTAAGCGACGGGACATCCTGAGAAAAGCGGTTAGAACATTCAGAGCTGTCGGCTCGGGTCCAATCCGACTTTACTGCGATTAGAGTCACTTGTCAGATATGCGGCGTCACCTATTGTTTGGGGTTGTTTGCTTTACCTAGCAACAGGTGAATAATAGTTGTCTGTGGCTTGTTTTTTGTGCTTAGAAATGTAAAGATAATGTTTACTAGTTAATTAGATGAGACAGAAAAAACCCCCAACTAAAATTAGTTCTGTAGGATTTAGGTTTAGATGGAGATAAAAACGATGACATCACTGAAGCTACAGTCTCATATTATTTTTATCAGATACGTTCAGACTCACCCACCCTTTGAAATGTTGTCTGAAGGAAATATAAACTGTCAAGTAGATGCAGTCATTTGCATCAAACCGGCAAATAAAAGGTTAAACTGCAGAGGTTGAAGGCTTTCCCTCTTCGTTCATAAAAAAAAAAGAAGAAAAAAATCAGAAGAGAAAGAATGAAGAAAGTGAAAAACACACACACGCACGCTTACACTTCAAAGTCCTGTCATCTGCTGCTGCAGAAAGCTGTTCTGAATTAACTTTAATTCTCCTTCTCTCTCTTCTCTCCAAGTTCATGGTAAAGAGAGGGACTGGGGGGGAAGGGGGCAGAAAAACGGAGAGAGAGAAAGAGAGACGGTGCTTCTGGTTTTCATTAGGACCAATTTTCTTATCTTTTTTTTTCTCTGTGCTTTCTGGAGGCTCACACTTGATCCCCTGCAAATGCAACGTGGCGCAGGCCAGCGGAGGAATGGAAAGGTGCCGGCTGCAGGGCATGCACCCCCATCCGGCAGAAAGAGGTGGGAGGAGAGAGGCGGGAGAACCAAGACACACTGCTTTAACAAAATGGGACTGAAAATATCATGCGTTCTGTTTGTGGTTGTACAGAGCATCACAAACATATCCACCCCGCTTTAGTCTGCTCTCCTGTGGGGATTTTAAATTTTATGTGCTTTTATTTTCAATCATTGTTCACTACAACTTTTCTTTCAAGCTCAGTTGGACTTGATGAGGAGCATCAGTATTTAAGTTTTGCCAAAGATTCTCAACTGGATTTAGGTCTGTACTTTGATTGGGCCATTGAAACATGAAACTATAATCTCATCTTAACCATTTCACTGTATCTGTGGATGTATGTTTAGAGTCAATGTCCTGCTGGAAGGTAAAGTTTTTTGCAGCCTTTTACAGGGTTTCTTCCAGTTTTCTGCTGTATTTAGCTCCATCCATCTTCCCTTACAGATTTTTCCTGCTGAGGAAAAGCATCTCTGCAGCTTCAGTCTTTTCCTCAAAGTAAAGTAGAAAGACTTTTTTCTGATTCTTTGGAAACAATTTCCAGTTTTGAGCTATTTCGCAACAAACTGTAAGCTTGTAGTTGCGAAATGACAAAATGCAAAAAAGCAAAAAAATTCCAGGAATATGAATACTTTTTGAAGTCACTGTGAACAATAATACAAACACACATCTGTAGCACAAACTTTAAACCCAAACCTTTAGTAGAAATGCATATCTAATTTTATTAAATGATCCTGATTTTGTTTGAGCATATGTACGCACTGCAAAATCACAAAGTTCCTAGTGCAAATATCTCTGTACACTCACAATAAGACAAAATTAACTTACAAGTTTTAAGTCTATAATACCGTAATACCTATTGATAAATATATATATATTTTTTTTTTTATCAGGTTCCACTGGCTGATTTTGTCACTTATGATATAGGAAACATGTCTTCTTATAACTTTAAAAAAAATCTGCCAGTGAAACTAGCACGTTTTAAAAAAATCAATAATAGGAAATTATTGACTTAAAACAAGTTGATCTATCTTGCTGAAAACTTACTTGTAAGTTAGTTTTGTCTTACTTCACATGTACTAAGATGTTTGTACCAGAAACTAGAGCAAGAATACGATTTTGTATTTTTGCAGTGTGATAACCAGCTATTTTTGCTTTGTGTTCCAAGTTACCGACATAAATGATCAGATACATTGCTTGTCAGCTGTTGACATGCAGACAGAAGGGCTGAAAGGGAAGAGTAAAAAGACAAGCGGGTGACTGAGAGCAAGCAGAGCTCTGATGTGCATTAGGAGGCTGAGCTGTGCTTCCTGGAGGTTGCGTGCCGACGGCTGTGATAAGACGGTCAGGCCGGTCAGTTTGATGCTCCGGCTTCAGACCAGATGGACGCACAGCTGAGAACACGGACTCATCTTCAAAGAGCCCTGGAAGGGATCCAGTCCCGCCGCGTTCAAGATGCATGAATCAAAACGGGTAGGTGACATGTACAGTGTGTGTCTGAGTGGGTGTGTGTCGGCATGTGTGGAAGTGTTGAGGGTGAGTGGGAGAAGTTTTATATTTAGTCCAAATAGAAGCCATGAGGTTTGGCTTGACGACAAGCCCCCTGCCTACTCAACGGCTCCCAGCAGATAATATATTTATAACTTGTGGCCAGTTTTTTAAAGCCAGAGCCAAAAATACAAAACACTACAGCTGGCATTTCTTTGTTTTTCTCAGAAATAGATCCAGGAAGAAAAAACACAAAAAAGAAAAGATCAAAGCAACTGTCAGCTAAAGTTGATGGTAATGTCGATTTACCTGAAGGCAGCCAGATACTCTGCGTCCCCCATGGGAGGTTCGAGGCCCCCGGTAAATGCCATGTTCACGTTGAAGCCCACACCTGCACCGCTGCCCACCTGTGAGGCATAAACATGTTTCAATGTGCAGAAATATAAATAAAACATTGGATGATGAAGGATTATGACGGACCTCATCTGGAGCGCCGCTGCCAGGGAAGAAGTTCCCGTCGTCATAGCGATGTAGAGAGAGGTACAGAACACTGGGGTCTGTGTAGAAAGCCTGCTGGGTCCCGTTGCCATGGTGAACATCCTAAAATGATTAGAAAAGAATGCAGGCTAAAGCAATCGCAAACACATTTTTGAAAATAAAATCATCATTATGAGATGACATACAGTAACTGTAGTGATATGGCATTCTGCATACTGATTGACACCTTTATTTAGGCTGTGAAAAAGAACTCAAAATACATCAGTTAAAATAATCTTTGACTATAGCATCATAATCTCATAATGTATATTTTAAAATGCCCAAACTAGAGATGCACCAATCTGATAATGACATCAGTATCAGTCTCGATATTGTAAAAAAAAATTCTACATCGAGTATTGGTGCTCGATCCATAAGCGAAGATCTATTCAGTGTAATTCTGTGCTTTGTGCTTTGAGCAACATCACGTTTTATCTTCTATTTTACATTATATTTAGAATTCCTATTTGTACTTTCCGAATCATTTGAAAGGTTTGCTGCAGTTTATTGTGACATGTTTGAACAAGGTAGTCAACCATTTGTTTTCATCAGTTTCAGTTTCTTTATTATTTCTTTTATACTGGCTGTTACATTCATAATGGCACCGCCTGGACAAATTAAAGTTGTCTTGTTTTTGCATGTTTGACCAAGATTATGGAACTACTGCTTTATTTAAGTGAGCTATACTGGTGAAGTTTAAATAAATTTGTAATTTAGTACTATTATATCTGTGTTTAAAAAAACATTTTTAGTCAATTCAGCACTGTTTTCCTGTATCGGATCGGTATGAACTGGTACGAAACCTTAAAAATCTGTATCAGTATCGGAAGTGAAAAGAGTGGATCGATGCATCACTAATCAACCATTAATGCTTTGATTCATTTATTTAAATGGGACCAGGCAACATAATGAATGATGTTAAAAAGCATCATAACTGGAGTGAATTATATAATAAACCACCATTAAATGATTAATAACAATAACAGTCGACTCAGGATGACCATATAAAATCATGTATGTACGGTGGATCTAAAAGGATGTGGGCTTATTTATATTCAAAAGACCCTGGGAAAGTTGTTAGACTGTATAAACTCCAGAACGTTTGTTTATATAAAGCCTTGAACTGTGAATTAACTTCTTTATATAAAAATAAAGTTTAAAAAAAACATCTATTTATGTTGAGATTGTTTAAACAACTTCACCAGGGCTCAATTCAAGTGTGGCTCAAGGAACCTATTTAACGGTTGCCATGGTAGTTCCCGCCCTTTTCCGGGATTAGTTATTACAGGATAACATTGCACAACACGCTTTATTAGTCAGGCAGAAACAAAACAAAAACAAAAGACTAAGTCTAAAATGACTAGTTACTCTGACACAAACCATAACATCCAGAAACCATTCTTAAATTATAAGAGGCTGAATTTTTTGTTGTTTTTATCTGTAGTTTATTATGTTGGAGATCAGACAGCTTAAATAAATCTTTTACCAACAGTTTTGAAGGGAAAATTCAGAGTTTAAATGTAATGGGAGTAAATTAGAGGTTTTTGTGCACACTGGATGGTTTGTGGTGATTTCAGAGAAATGTCTTCCAGCATTGACAGACTCCCGGTGTAGGTGTGTCGGCACCCTAAACGAATAAATAAAGTTTTCACAAACTTTCCCCGTGATGGCTCCGTCACATTGAACTAACCGAATACAGAGAGAGTAAATGTCACACTGCAACTAAGCTGTGGCTTTGAAACGGTCTTAAAAGACTCAATAAAACACTCATCGTTAATAGCTGCTTACTCTCACTAACAACATGGCATCAATTAAATGATCTCATCTGTTGAATTTAAGAATGATTTGAAACACAAGAGTCTAAAAAATGTTATTTCAGCTGGAGGAGAGTGGCTCGACGACGACACTCTGCTCCGTCTGTGACGGACAAGGAGGAAATGAAAGGGACCTTCGACGGGCTTTAGGGAGTAACCACAACCAGCCGGGGAGCAAGGCTCCTGGACATGACGTGGCCTTTGTCGTATAGATCACTGAAAGGAGAGGATCTGACCTGAAGAGCGTACAGGAAGTGAAGGTTCAATTTATTTTTCTGTAGTGTTGAGATAAATTTACAAAAAGTGGTGGAAAATGTACCTACAAATCATGAGACGTGAAATGAAACGGTAAGTAAAGCTGTCCCATTGGAACTAAACACCAAATGTTATTTGGTGGCATTCACCAAGTGGATATTTCTTTATATCTAAAAGCTTAAAAAGCCACAGTACATATTTCAACAGTACTGCCAGTAATTGACAATGTGCCCTTCCATGGTTTCCTGTAAGAATGGGACATTTTTGAGATGGAGCAAAGTGAAAACATTGGACTATTTGCTGATAAATTGTATTTTTAATAAGAAGATTTAACTATAACATATAAAATGGGTTAATACTCTTATTTTCCCCAAAGATCCAGCTTCTCACACATTTACAACCCAAGAATGAGGGACGTTCATGACAGATAATTAAAGAGGTTAACAAGCAGCAATTGTAATAAAGCAGGAATCGTATCAGGTAAGAAAGCGTGTTACATTTAATCCTCATTAATTCACAAATGTGACAAGTAAAACAAAGAGAAGTTATTTGAAAAAAAATATATAATTTTTAGCTATCTTTCTTCACTGCTGGTGGATTTTTGTGCAATTATTCTGTTGAAAAATTGTTGCCTGTACTAACAGGACAACAAATGTGATTTGAATGTTGCCGGAAATTCATCACAAGTCATGATTTACCACAATGGAAAATTACAAGTAAATCAAGCACACCACAGATATCTTTTAAATCCCTGGGTGGGGTGCTGATCTATGAGGTCTCAGACATTTCTCCTGCCTTCCTGGTCTTCCCCACATAAATCTTTCACTTATGAACACACACACAACCTGGACAGTTTGCTTCCACTCCTTTGATTCTTATTGGCCAATAGGATGCCTAAGTTTCACATGGAGTGTCATCAATTCAGCAACTTTTGGCAGAAACGTTTTTTGCAAAATGCATGACTAAAAAAGAAGGTAGGCAGCTGCCGAGTATTTTTAAACTGGTGTGATTCTGTAAATCAAACGTGGAACAAAAATGAGGCCAGTTTAATTTGACTCACCCAGTCAACTATGAGGATTTTGCTGACATTAAGCCTCTGCTGCAGGAGCTTGGCTGCAATGGCGACAGAGTTGAAGTAACAGAAGCCCCTACAAAATAAAAACAAAACGGTGTTATCATATTTAAAATCTGAAATCAAACTCTTATATAATCTGAAAACTACTCACATAGGTGTGCTCTCCTCAGCGTGGTGTCCGGGTGGCCGAACTACAGCAAAACCGTTCTGAAAGCAAAAGCAAGGAGGTCAGGAAGTGACGAGTTTGATCCTGACCTCGAATCAGAGAGGAGAAATGTGTGCACACACACACACATAATGCAACACAGGCTGATTTGGGTCAGATTTTGGATGCAGCACTCACATCAACTGATCTAGGAGCCTTGCATTGCTTACGGGGGACAGTAGATAGACGTCTGGGCTGATGCAGAACGATGCAAGCTGGACTAATGATGTTGAGTCAGCTGCTGCGCATTAGCAACCAGCCGGATGATTACTGAGGTGACAAGAGCCTCAGCTGGTTTCAGGACATTTTACCATTTGCATGAAAGTGAGAGTAAGCGCAATGATGAGACAGAAGGGGGTTCCTTCCCACTGCCAAGTCAAGACAGGAGAATGACTATTGACAGAAAAAGACGTGTGTGAAGGCTGGAGAGAGTGTGTGTGCTCTCTGAGAAGCTGTTGGTGCAGGTGGAACTTGGTCATTAATTTGGTAGTGGAGGATCCTCTGAGGGAAACTTAAGTGGGAATGTGTGCGCACAAGTTTGACAGTTTGCCAAGTCTATACCCGGGAACTTAAAAATGTAGCCGTTTCCCTTTCAAGCAAAACACAACTTCTCCTTTCATTTCAGTCAGATACCATCAAGAATCGAGCAGAAGCATGGATCAAGGCGATGTCTGAATGATCTCAGTCCCAGGGAACGAACTGTGTGGGTATCCGCATGGCGTGCTACTGTCTCACTCTAAGGAATGTCATTAGTCTGCGGTGTGTTGGTGCTAAGTTAACACCCTGTGCGTCAGCTGCTCCGCAGGTGGCCTTGGTGTAAGACTAATAAAGGAGGCCTGTTAGTGGGGCCTGCTGGCGTTTGCAGAGCCTGAGCGCGAGTCTCCCCGCTGCGTTCAAACAGCCCCTCCCGAAGACGCATGGAGGCTGGCTGGGAGGGGGTGCAGCATCGCAGGGTGGGGATGTCTGTCTGGAAGGTGCTAATGATGAAGCAAAGGTGTGACGGGGTGCAGCATTGTTTCTGAAAAGATTCTGGGACCAGGTTCCCATGGGCATGATGCAAATTTATAACATTTAATTTGGTTTCTCACTTTTAAGAAATCTCAACAAACTTTGCTTTATGCCCAATTTTCTTCTTCCTTACATACAGAGACTACTAAACCCCGCTCTGAAAACCAACCATTGTGACGCCCAGCGTCAGCAAGCAGTCAGGTTGAAGTTGACTCTAAACACACCTTCAGCTCTCCTGTTGCTACTTTGAAAACCAGCTCCACCACTGAGCCGACGGCCAGTCGAGCAGCCGTAGACGAATGGATCTCATTCCAGATTGTGTCGCTGTCCACCTGCAAACACACAAATACAAAAAATATTTGTTGTTTAAACGACGTTTTAACAGGAGAAAAAGAATACCGGGGGTTTCATTTCAAAGTTCCACACTTTATCCAGTTCAAACTTCCGTATTTATCATTTGATTTTCAGTATAAATATAAAGGACATTAATTTATTGTCCATATTTCTGCAGAGGTCAGACTTTAAATCTGTTAGCTGTAAAAATGCTAAACAGAAAATAAGATTTGAATGACAGAAAATTTTACATTCAATTGGATTAGCAATGTAAGAACAAGCACATGGATAATAAACTAACTGTAACCTGCAAACACACATACACACTTGCTCTATCAAGAGAGTAGCATATAGTGGAACCACCGTGTTTCATGCAGTTTATTTTTTGCGGATTTACTTTATATTTTTCTGTCAAATATAAGTCCAAATTGTTTGTGGAAAAAATTACCTACATTTTTTTCTAGAACATATCTACAATATTCAAAATAAATTCTAACTTGAAAAGCTGAAATATGAATCTATGCTCTCGATGCTACTTGATACGTTATTGGTTGTTATTTACAAAGAAGCCAGGATCATTATTCATGTTCCTTGGTGCTGATTGGCTGAACCCCCAAGAGCGGTGATAAGTTCAACTGTGACTGTTAGTTTCTGTGATGGTGCTGAGATGCATATTTAGTTATATGTGGTATTTGAATTGTTAAAATACAAAATCATAAGCATTTTTAGAGGAGGTCTGGAGTGTTTCACAGGAGGTTATGGTCCCGTGAATACTGGGGGTCCGACTTGTATATCCAAGGCTTGTAGAAACACATAAATATATAATAAGGGTATTTTACACATATACCCAAACACTTCAGGACGCAAACTCATAACAACTGAAAACACATTTAAAATCACTTATTTTACGTCATATTTAAGGATTGCATTTAGTCCTGCAGTGTGTCTGCTCTGGAGAAACTGGAACATGCATTTATTGGGAGAATACAATGAACAATATACTCATAAACATATATTTAGAAGCTTATTCAGGCACTTGCAGAGTTTTAATTGAAGGCAATAACTCATAGCCATAATGTAACACTGCACAGTGAGCTAAATAACAAAATAAGTCTGTCTGTTACTGCTATAAGAGATATTGTCCTTAATTTACAGAGTGCCTGGCATCGCCACTTACTACAACTGTATAGAGAGCGTAATTATAAGAGCCGCTGTAAAATGATGCAGTTATTTGTTTTGGTTTTTTATGTTTGGAAAGAAAAAAAAAAAAGTCCTCCAGCTTGATTGTTCGTGCAGCACGTTTGTGTGTTTGTGTTGGAGGATGCTAAGCCTCAGGTTCACCATGCAGAGGTCAGGGCTGATTAATGCTGAGGCACGTCTGGCCCTCAGCCCCCATATGCACGCATGTACACACGCTCGCTTCTCAAGCCAAGTGGAGCACAATGCGTTCGGTGATTGATTGTACACAGGGCTGCACAGAGGATAATATATACTCCCTCCATCAGTCATGGCAGATAGTGCGGGCAGATGGAGCGTGTGATAAACACAGAGAGAAGACGCTGGCAGAGGAAAAGAAGAAAACAGGAGGTCTTTGTGTCACACATGTGCAGAGTGGCTGAAGGAGGAGATCTGGGAAGACCAACCAATGTCAGCTCTTCTAAACTCACTATGTTAGTTTAAACCTGTCAGTTGATAGATGTAGCTGAACATGAGTCTTTGCCGTTGATTCAACTACTTAGTCCAACAACCAATCAGCGGACAGCATTTAAGCCGGCTGGTCCGTCTTTCCTCCTTTCTCCAGTGACGGGACTCGTCAAGCGTGGATGATTGCTCCATAATAACATCCACAGCAAGAGCCAAGAAAGACTCCATCATGAAATAAAACTGCAAAGCCTTTGCTTGAAGTCTAAAGAAACAAAAACAGAAAGAAGCGAGAGATTGGAACTGCTGGGGAGAATCTAATGTCTACAAAAGTGAATGAAACATTATGCCCATGAGAACAATTAGGTAAGTTTAAAGGCCTTCGACTGCCAGCTCTTAAATGGTTGAAGATTAATTTTGGTCAACTGTTGCTCATACATCACTGTGTCATTGTCTGCATGACTCCAAAGCAGCAAAGCTTTAGCTATTTGAAAGATAAAATCTCATTTGAGTCTAGAATCTTTGGTCGACTCAATAAATGCAAGGAGCTGAGGTCTGGTGGCTCCGACATAAACCCAAAGCATTAGCACTTCAACACCCACTTGACAGTTTATACAGGCTGCTTGCGCTGATATGCTGTGTTTTGTATTGTTAAGATATAAAAACTTTGTTGATTCATTTATGTAAGGAAGATGGGAGCCTGGTGATTCTTTTCATTTCTTAGAAGAATGGGACTGGTCACAACATGGTCACTGGAGAGTAAACGGTATTATCCGGAGATAATGGCATTAAATTCACAGTGATGATAAGATGGATACGGTGCAATGACATGTCAACAAAATCACATCCATAGGTTAGTCCATAAGGCCGTTCCAGTCCTAAAGAAATAGTCTATTGATGCATTACATTATCAATTGTCCAGACATTGTTCTGATAATTATACTCTATGTGTCGATTCTATGCATTTCTCTTAGTGTTGCACTATTGGAGCTAAATTAAAAAGCTTTTTAAATTCAGTCGAAGAAGTTTGTTCTGTACTTGATACTTTATGGTGCAAAATCAACAATTCCTACACCGTTAAAACCTGAACTGGGTAATTTTACACTGAACAGAAATTGAAAGTGATTTGTCATTGGTGATTTGTTACCTGTGAAACTTTTATGTTGAGGAAAATATTTGGATTCCTGGTTTTCCATTTTGTCTAATTCACACAAACTCCATATCGATCTCTTGTCATGAGTCGGATGTGTTGCTATGCCCTTCCTGGCAACTGTATTTGGAAATAACCTCCTAAGCTTTTCCAGATTGATATCTTTCCCTCTTGGCGTTGTGTCCACCCTCAGCTGTAAGCTCCAGAGCAGAAAAGCACCAAAACTCCTGCTTTTATAGAGTTGCTCTGAACTGACGACCAATTATTCACATGCATTCAAACAGCAGCACCTGACTCTTCGCTTCCCTCTTCAAGCCTATGGAAGCAGGATGTCTGTGTGTGTTATTAGTCCAGACAATGACAGAGTGAAAAACAAAGTGAGTAAAAAGGGAAGTGAATTTAAAACACAAATCAGAGTAATGATGCTGTACTGAAGCTGAATGGTGCAGACAATTTATTGTTTCCCGTGTTGATGTTGCCTTCAGCAGGGAATTAAGAGAATAACTGCAGAAAAAAAAAAAAAAAAAAAAACTGAAATGGGAAGATTTGTCAGAGCCATGAAGGAGCGGGAATGTGCTGGAATAATGAAACGACGAATCTCCACAAGCTGAAAGTCTAATTTCAGACACCCCCTCCTTCCTCTGTAAGCATGTGTGTATTTGTGTGTATAACTTGTATAACAGGAAGACAACAATTTGGTCCCATTTGCCATTATAAAGAGCAGATCTGCGCCGCACTCCAGCTCCCTTTTTCCTCCCAAAGTAGAGAGGAAGTCAAATTTAGGAAGAGATAACCTGGAGGTACGCTCGGGCTTGATTGGCCTTAAAATTATTAACCGTGTGAAAAACACCAGCAAATACCCAGCTGTGATTACGTCGGGTATGGAAGGGAGCTCTCAGAGATGTAAATGGGCACCAAGATCACCAGGAGAGCACACAAACATCCAGAAAAACACAATCACCGCCTCCACCAGCACACACACAAAGAAAGAAAGAACATCTGGTTATAATTTTAAGCGCAGCGGAAAGGCAAGCAACAGCTTTTGTTTGCCTCTAGTCCTTGAGGGGCGGTGGTTTTATGTGTGTTTGTGTGTGTGAGTTTGTAAGAGAAATGGGAGCGTTTCTGAATCCGTGGGCCGATTCGGAGAGCGTGGGCGACCGCCGCTCTGTTGTTTCACTAATACCGCCTCGATACTGAAACTACTTCCAACGAAGTCAAACAAGCACTTGATGATTGGCGATTAGATGATTACAAACATGACAGCTTTTCCTCTAAGTCAAGCAGCATGGCTTATAAAAACCCAGGTTTTCGAGAAAGATCGCCCACATGAGTTAAAAATGCTTTAACTAGACAGCGAATGTTTGTAAAATCTATTTTTCACAAGCAAAAATGAGTCACCTACCCCAATGCCTCCGCATGGTAACCTCACAAACATGGGATTCACGGCACCTGAAGGAGAAGAAATACATTTAAGAATTGAGACGGGGGGTAAAAGGTCAGCAGGTGAAAGGAAAAACTTTGGGGCCACGAAGGCCCAAATGAGCACATGACCCACTAAAACTTCACATTTGACTTTCTGACCTTATCTAACAGCAAGAGTACACAAGGGGGGGATGCTTTAATTTGAACAGGACAAGAAAAAAAGATCTCATTGACCTCACAATCAACGGTCTCCTCAGGGAGAAGGCCAGAACGGGTTCTGTTCTGCCACTGAAGGTCAATAAACAAAGATTAGCCGGCTAATTTACTTGTACTCCAAAGAAACATTTGGGACGACGACAGTTTCTTTCAACAACCCTGATTCTGTATGTCAGTTTTTCTGCAAAACTTCCCTTCCACACTTCCTGGCACGAATAATAATGGTGTATAAAATTAAATTCACTTTTAATGCAGAACCGATTAACTTACACTTAAGAAGCTGACATGTAATTTAAAGCCAGGGGGCAAATACATGTAATCTCTAGATCATCCAGAGCCTTGGTCTTCTCGCCCTGCAGGTTTTCTACATGATTTAAGTTCGCAGGCTGAGATGACAACAGAAAACCAGGGATTTTGTTTCACTGCAGCATTTCTGAAGTGATTTATAAATATATTTAGAATTATTATTCTGCTGAAAAGCTCAGTAAAAGACCCAGTGATGAACAATCATCAGTCTTTTCATAGAATCAGAAAGACAACTACTTAAAGTGACCTGATCATTTCTTGAGAATGTGCATCATGTGCTTTTCATCTTAATTGTTCTTTTCTGTATACCAGACCCACTTTGAGTGTTGGGTTTGAAACTTTACAGAGTTGCTGTGTCTGTTGATAAGGACAAGCTAAAGAGCCTTGGAAGTTTCAGTCACTTCCTAATAGACTAAAATATCCTATTTTCTTGTATTTCCCCTTTTGTTTATGTCACATTTATACTAAAAGCAGAAAATCATGTACGACTTTGAAGTTTCTTGATACTCTAATCAACTTAAAAAAGTAACATATAACCAAAAAAAGAAAACATTTACTAATATTTTACATCAACCTTTAAGAGTTCCAGTCAGTGTCCTGTCAGTTAATTAGAATAAAACATATTAATTAATTAAAGAGGGATTTATCCCCACTGATTAAATGTACTCATTTAAAGGTTCATTTTTTTTTTTTTACATTTTTAATGGTGAGATTATACTACTGCAAAAAACAAAACATTTATTTTATGTTTTTTTACACAACTCTATTACCATTAGGTATTTAAGATCATAATTGGAAGGTACTTTTATACTTTTACCTTTTGTTGTCCAAAATCAGCCTGTTTTCTGCAGACCGTGTCATTTTAATCACAGCATTTGCATTTCTATCTTTTCCATTAAACCCAGATCTTAACTCTCTTTTGGTATGGAAGCTAAGATCACCACTGGGATCTGCCCCATCATTTTGGGGATTATAAATGTACACCCTAACACACACACACACACACACACACGCACGCACACGCACACACACACACACACACGCACGCACACACACCAAGTTCCTTGGCTCCATCTGCACGTTAAGTCCAGATCTAAGTGACAAAGCAGCTTATGTGACTTTCCATTTAACAGCCTTTAAGGGTCCCGACTTTATCGTCACACCTCCACCACTTTATTAGATTGGGCCTTTTGCCTCAGAACGGTTTAAGCATTAAAATAGATTCCTTTAGCAGATGTCACAGATTAATAACATTTACAACAAGTGGAGGTATAAAATCATCTATGTGACAAAGTTACAGGACATGATGGTTGACTGTTTATTAAATAAATGTTACACTTAAATACAATAACAAGAAATCGTTTTGATTTAGAGACACAACTTATCCAGTAAGTGGACTAATCAAAGGTTAAACCTGCAGGTTTAGGTTCAGCATGTGGGTCAGTTTGGATGCACTGGTGAGGATGCATGTCTTACAGTCTAGTTTCTGTCTCAGCGGGTTGGTTCCGTACAGCTGGACGTGGGGCTCAGAGTGGACCGTCTGCAGCTCCTCCTGTGACGCCTTCCTTCCACGGATACACTGAAACCAGAGGAGGAATCGAGTTTGGACACAGAGCCTCTGATTTTTGACAGGAAGCAGATCACCTCAGCTTCAATTTCTTCAATTAATCAAATATGTATAGATATAGGAAGACTAAATTGTATGAGGCACTCAGAGTGATATGATTACAACCTTAACTTTAAAGTGTTTAAGTTGAGGTAGTCTGATTAAAGCCAAATGTCAGATAACCAGATTAGCACTGCCCTCTACTGGCAAAAAGCTGCAACAGCAAAGAAAAATCGGACAAGCACAAGAAATACATTTGGCCTTTAGCTTTTCTTTTTTTTGTCTGTTTGAGAATCAACATGACTTTTAAAAACAACAAGAAAAAAACATTATGAATGTGATGAACTTTGTTCAGGGTTACAAACTATTTTTTACACAGTCTATTCAGAAACTGTGTGAAACAAAAACCATCCTTATCTTTTTATGTTAAAACAAATAACCTAAAAATGTATTAATTTTTCTATGGTAAAATACATACATGTGTATGCTAAGTTGTAAAATAACAAAAAAAACAGGCTAATTAAGAACATAAGTTTTAAGTAATTAAACTCAATAATTTGAAGGAGGAGTTCCCATTTGGAATATTTAAAGACTGTTTTCTACTTTTTCAGGACAAAATTGGACCCACTTCTTCCAACTGAATCAGTTTTTAATGATTCTGAAAACTAATTTTATTCCAGATTTGAACACAGATATGCCAAAATTAATCAAACTGAAAAATAGCTGAACATTTTCTTCTCACCGATTAAAATAAGATTTCATTTTTTAAAATAAATGAATTAATAGCAATTTTTAAGATTTATTTCATTCATTCAGTTTTTTTTCCATCATATTTCGATCACTTTGACCATTATGGACCTGAGCCACCAATTTAAACCAAAACATCAAGTTTGATATCAATTCAGATTGAAACCAAATTAGAAAACATCAAAGCTATAATTTTTTTAGGATATTTTAACATTTCTTTGCTTATGTAATAACATATTGGTGATTCTGCTGAATGTAAGTGTGGCCTCACCTCACACTGAGCCCTCAGGCCTGTTTCCTGCAGCCGGGACCAGATGCTCTGAATACGGCCGGCATGCTCGGGATGAATGGTGGCGTTGCCGCAGATACACTGATGTTTCTGCATCAAGGAGTCATACACTAGACCTGGAACACGGATAAAAACCGTAAAATACTCTCCATTAATGATATCAATGAAGTAATGCTCATCAGAACACACACAAAAAAATCTTCTGGGTTTAACAGGTTCTGAGAAAATCTAACCTGAGCCTTAAGTTTACAAAAACATGTTGGCATGAATTTGTAATTTTCTTAAATTTTTCCACAGAGGTGGTTGTTGATAAGTATCACTTGACTGTTATTCTCAGTCATATTGTGTGGAAGCAGAAATATGCACTAATTACAGTGAAACCGTTCGTGTTTTTGTACACTTGAAGGTAAACACATTATTTTTAATTTGTGTTGCTTCCACCTGCCTCTGGGTGTAACTGTGTGTTCCCACTGACCTGTGGTGAATCGGTGCTTCACTGGAGGCTCCGGGACGACAATGGGGAAGGAAGCGGAGGCTGGGGATGACTGCGTCCGGGACAGAGGGCGGTGAGCAGCGATGCTGACCGGTAACCCGGCCGCTTCCATGGAGGCTCGGTAGCTGCGCAGCTGGTGGATCCGCTGCTGCTCCAACAGCATCGCCTGCTGCTCTCACACACAAACACACAGCCGTTAAGCCTCTGAACAACAGCTGGACTGCAATACTTTTCTGATACCAGAAGATGGCACCAAACACCTCCACTTCTTCCATGTAATATTGCACAGAAAACGTGGATTTCATTTTCATCAAATAAGTTTTTGGCTTCGCATACAAGCAAAATCTATACCCATTTTCACTGAGAGTGTGAACGCATACCAAAGAAATTGCATTAAGTTGCCATCAATCAAACATTTGACAGCTTTGGATCAAAGTGTTTAAAAAGTATCGAGATTCACCTCATGCACACATTTTAGTTCCCATTTTTCGCTCTTACTGAGCCTAAGTGCTGCATCGCACTGATGGGTGTGTCTGCCTGCACTACTCCACGGGCGCCATGGTGACAGTGAGAGGAGTGCCTGATTGAATTTGGCTGAGCAGAAACAGGGATGGGCTGGACCGATGAGGACGCCCTGTCTTGATTGCCTGGGAGCGCGGTCACAAACAGACAGAGTAATACGGAGATTAGCAGCGTACGTTGAGAGATCCGAGAACAAACAATGCTGAGAGGGAAACCTTAATGGTTGGGTAAAAAAGTGTTTTGTGTGGGTGGCGAGTATTTATATTCCAAACTTGCTTAAGTCTGAGACCAACCTAAGCGTAATGTGTGGTAATTTTACTATCTTAGTTTCCCGGCATGCACAATTAGCTGTTTCTGTGTACTTCAGCAGAATTAATGTTGCTAAACGTATGGTAAAAAGCAATAAAATATCTCATCAGATGGAATGTGCCTTGCTTATATCGGTGAGATTTTCCATAATAAAACAAGCCACCATGTTCACGAGCTCTAAAGAATGTTCACACCATCGCTTGTTTGGGTCAGAAGAATGCTGCAATTAAAAGTTGGTGGAAGAATGAAAGAGGAACGCTGGAGATCAACAGATACAGTTTTTTTTTTTTTTTAGTAATTCTTGAAATATAGGAGAAAAACCTAAATAAATGCGTCTTTTAGCTCCTCCATGGTCTTTATGAGGACAAGGTGGGGGCAGTTTAATTTATTTATATGCAAAGGAGAAATTATTCACAAGCCTGGCAGATTTAGAGTTGTTCTTTTCATTCAACCAAGAAGTTTGTAAAAAAAACAAAAAAGCTATGTAAAAAGTATAAATATTGAAAACAGGTTTTATTTTCAGTAAAAATTCAATAAAAAGATAAACATTATTTATTCAGGATTTAGTTTAAAACATCCTTGGACTTAACTTATTTTACGCCACATTCTTTTTTAGTTAGTAGTTTTCCTGTAATCACTATGTTTACTTTTATTTTTGTAGTAACTTTTGGATATTTAGTTATTAATCTCAGATGTTAGCCAATACTTTTATTTACATATTATTATTTATTACTATGTTCCCGTTATTTATAACTAAGTTAATACATTTATGTTTCAAGCATTTAACTAATTCTGTGAAATTTATCATACCTGTTATGTTTTGTTTTCAGAATTATTTGGGATTAGGGTCATTTTAACATAATGTCTACAGGTGCAGTTTGAGATCACACACTTCAGCACACAGTGTTTTCATCTGAGGTCTCTGGGTGTGATTTTGTGGGTGATCAGTTGTGGTGGCGGTGGGAATGGTTTGTTTTTATTCTTGTATTTTCCGGCTTACTTTAATGCACCTCGGGTTTTACTTATTTGTTCAAGTTGGGCTATTGAAATAAAGATTGGTTTATTTTTCCAGCTCACCATATTTAGTGTTTTGAAAGAGGTTTGAAGTTATAAAACTCTTCTGAAATGAATCATCCGACAGTTTGTCATGAATTAAACTCTTTGATAAGGTGATGCAACGTATAATAGCTTTGAAATATGTGTGGAAACTGTTATTCAGCATTCATGTTTTTTTATGTGGAACATAACCAAATTATTTCCAAATGGTTCACCTATTCACCTTTTTTTCCCCATAAAGTGAAAAGATACTTGAAAGAAAATGCGGCTTGGGAAGCTGAAATACGTCAGTGTAATGCTACTCGACGCGCCATTGGATGGAGTTTGCAAAGCATTCAATGAACAAACGTTATTGATTTTCCTTGGTGCCGATTACCTGAAACCCCAAAAGCAGAGATATGGAAGAACGGAGATGTTAGATTCTGTGGCAGAGTTAAGATGGTTTCCACTCTATGCACCAATATATTTTAGTAGGCAGTTATAAGTTACAAGATTTTAGAGGAGGTCTTAAGTATGTATTTTAGATTTTTGGAGTTAGTTGTGGTCCACAACCACTGGGATCCAGGGGCCCACTGAACTCAACTAAACTGGTAGTCATAGAACATCTAGGGCTCTTTTGAAATACCGTAGATCTTCCTTAGAACAGTTTGTCACTTCTTGAGGGATCCAGTCAAATCAACCAACTACTGAATCAAACTCTGAATCTAAAAACAAAACCAGCTGTTCATAATCATATCTAATTCATTCCTTTTGCAACTAAAATCAACCATATGCTTCATGTAATGAGACACTGACTACTTTGAACTATGATCACTTTCAAATAAATTCAGACAGAAACATTTTAAATGATTTGTGATGTTCTGTCTTCTTAGTTTTCCATCTTACTTGTTTGAACATGAAGTCCTGCTCAGCCTGTCTCTCTCTCTGGTCCCGTTGTTCCCTCTCTTCTTGCTCTTGGAGGTCTGGCGGTTCCTGCTTGATGACCAGACCCCGTATCAACCCCGTTTCCGGCCCAGACGAAGTGGATGATGATGACGAGGATGAGGTGAGTCCCTGGTGCTCCCTGAGCTCCTCTTCCGTCTCCTCTGGGTGACTCTGGTGCTGCCTACCCAGCACAGAGGCTCCAGAGCTGGCAGCTGACACCGGATCGCCAGGCTTGGACATGATCTGGAGAACGAGGAGACAAGAGAGATGAAATTTGGATCTTACAGTGATATGAGTTTTCCAGCCACATAGTGCCTTTTATGGCATAATCAAGTAACTATTTTACACTTTGAAATTGAGACTCTGTCTCCTTAAGAAACTCTTGTTCTTTCTGAAACTCTGCCTTCATGAAGTCATCACAACATGGCTCCTCTATAAAGCCTTTAACAATGTTTTTACCAGCATTATACTGAGAGGTTGCTTGTGTAACAAGCTCAGCAGATGTTCCACCAGATGTTTGCTAATTGATGCTGGCTAGTCTGAAGGACCTGAGTGGGAGAGTCACAGGAAAGGGATGCTCTGTGAGGTGGAGGCTGGGAGGTTTGCAAACCGCATTGGAGGAATTTCATCCTTGAAGGCGGCGCTCGGGCCACCAGGCATTTTGCACAGCTGAATGGTTGCCACAGGAGATGAAAAGATTTCTCAAACATGCAAGAAAGAATCAAAACAACACTACATGTTGTACATGATGAAAAGCTCGGAAAAGACGATTTGACACAATACCGCCCCTCTAAGGGCACCTGAACTAAACCTGCTACACCTAAAAAAAATCCCAAAATATCTGAGGGGCAACAATAGAAAAACCTTTAAAAAGTGGATTTCTGAAATAAAATTGCATGAAGAAAATATATTCCACAACTTTGTGTCCAAAAGTAATCTTTCATTCCAAAAATAACTGATCGATGAGTCTAAGCTCAAAAACAACATAAGAGACCTTGAGTTTAAATAAACATAAAACTAACATTAACCAGACAGAGATAAACCTGATCTGTACTCTGAACCAGACCCAGAAATATACTTCCGTTATAACCCCAGACTCGTGGACCCGGGTTCGATCAACACTCTCTGTGTGTGCTTCACCCTTTTACTACAAGAGGCCACTAGAGGGCAGACTAGAGTCGGAACATGGAGAACTCCCAGAAGGTAAAGTTGGGAAAACTAGAACAGGGTGTAGCTTATGCAGCAGATTCAAGAATCTTAGCAGTTACATACTTCATTCTGTTTATATGAAACATTTGAGGACGTGCTCAACACATCCTCCAAAAAGACATAATATGCGAAGAAAGACTCCTAAGAAGTAATTAAAGGCAAATGCGTTTCTGGACCACAGCGACTGTTTATTCTGAACCTTGTGACAGAATCCTTCTGCCTGCTTGTAATTTCATTTTTAAGGTCACCTTGTTTGAACCCAGAAAAACTGAGCTAAGGGGCACGAGGGAGAGACGCAGGGAGATCGCAGGAACTGCGGAGGGGTGACTCTTGTAATCTTGTTGTGGCAGCTGTCCCCGTCGCTGTCGTCAGAGAACTCAACCTTGATGTGCAGGTCATGATTGGACTGGACCAGTTTGTGTGCAGGGATCACACACACATCCACATAAACACACACACACACACACACTTGGCTGGCATGCTGCCCAGGGAACAGTCTATTGACGTCAGAGAACAGGCTCTTGCCTCATCCCAGTCCCTTTTCTCCAAACAAACTCAAAACACTCAACCAGTCCTGCTGCACTGATTCTCACTCTTCTTTTCTTTCATGTTCTGCTCTCTTTTCCTCTTTCTACTCCAGTTTTTTTTCCCTATTGGACAAAAAATAATTGCTGGGGTATGGAGCATAAAGGGGGCAGGCGTTAAATAAGCCTGTTAAGTAAGCCGGAAGATGAGGACAGCATGCAGCGGAAAGAAGAGGTGATTTTATACACAAACACTTGACACTTGTTGACTCAATGTATCCATCTCCCTAACAGGCCTGTACTTGCACATCAATATCACTTGAATATATCACTGTATTGCCTTAGCCCTTTCATGTAATTAAGAGTGGAAAGCAAGTCCGTGTTGGAGTTTTTCCAGGATTGATTGCTTCAGTCCCCCAACTCACTCCCTCTAACCCCCACACCCTTTTTTATTGCTGGCTTGACTAAAATGTGGCCCAGCCAGCAAAGAGGTTGCACATAAGGTTTGCTTTAAGTTCTGTGAAATACAATGAAATGTATTTTTGTACAACAGTTTGTAACACAGGTTGAATTCTTAATACTCTGGTCCTAAATGGACAAACAAAATTTAACTAACAAGAAAGTTTTCAGCCATTGTTAGCATAACTAATTAAACTGGAAATAAAAGTTCTCCAATGACATCATTTCCATCATCTGTGAGGCATTTACAAAAGTAAAAAATACAGAAAAAGTGTCAATCAAGAGGAGAATATTGTTTGCATCTTATATGAAGTTTCTTGTTTGTAATCTAATGTCATTACTCTGACCAAACCTAAAGTGATCGACACTGTGTGTAGAACTTTAACACACAATTTACACAAACAAGAAAAACTTTTATTTGGTTTTATTTAATCAAGGACAATTTCAGGTTTTTAGATTTCAGCAGCAATGGGGTAATAATTTGTCATAAAAATGTTATAATTTTGTACAATAAAGTGACAAAAATATTACCTTCTAGCTAATTTGATGAACATGTTGGTACCAGCATTATGGATAATGCTTGTAACTAAAATGTTTAATTATTATAAATTAATAAAGAAAAATAGCTGTGTCATGTTTGATGTGGACAAAAAAAAACATGCTTAAGGCTTAAAGTGACATACTGCTGTAAAGTATGTAATTTGTCATTGGGAGGAAAAAAAAAAACAGGGAGAAAATGTTTCTTCATTATCTTGTGAATGTTATCTATGCTCGTTCCCCAGGTATAATGTGTTCTCAGTTAGAAATGTCATAATTATCTCTAAAATAGGATTTGAGAATAAGGGATGATTTTAAAAAAATATGATAGAGAAAGTACCATGTTTGACTTCTGTGTTGGCTGAAAATAACCCATACAATTTGCAAACATAATCCACGGTTAACAGTAAATTATCAAAATAATGTCAATTTTTACAACTATGATATTTCCAGTTTTTATAACAAATATTCTAGTATGAACATTGAATTGTTTATTACCAAATAAATTGAGTCAAGAATATAACAATATCTATACCAGAATAATTAATAATTAGATTATTATTTTTATTCTTTTTTACTCACATACTAAACTATGCAATTAAATATTTGGTTTTAATGTAATATTAGACAATATATGATTTTTTAAAAACTATTATCACTAGCTTTCTGCAGAGCTGTAACATGTTATTTTACTGTCATGTTTAAAGAGAGAAACATGAAAAATGCAAATAAAAATAAAGGTTGGTTGTTGTTTAAACATGTTACACAATAAGGGAGCAAAAAGGAAGCAGCATATAACTTCAAACTGCACAATTATTCATACCATGACCTGAAATATTAGCAGAAAATAACTTTGAGTCGTGTATTTTCTGACTCATTTATATTTTGCCCATTCTGTTGAGCTAGAGTTCACAAACAAAAAGCTTCCTTTTATGCATAACATGAACTTTTGATGTGCACAAATTATATCACAGAAGTAATTATCTATGAAAGAACCAAAACATAAACCCTTGTTGCATCCAGAACAAAGGCATACGCGTTCACTCCAAACAGATGGAAAGCAAACATGGCATGATCTACTCTGGACTGCATTATGTACGGATATTTGAGGTTGGTATCCAAATGAATGCCTGTTGTAAAAATCTAATTAACACTCATCTGCGTCAAACCGTCACATAGAATAAAGGAAGGGATTCCACTTCACACATGGACAGTAAAATTTAAGTATACACTCAAAAAAAGCTCTGATTAGAGGTCGTGGTTTATGGATTTTGGAATCCTCCCTCCATGAAGATATTTTCAACAGTTTCAAAGCAATCAACAAAAAAAGCTGCCATGCAGATAACTTACAGTAAGGCAAAAGTTAGCTTATTGTTTTAGAATAACTACATTATGAGACTTAGCCTGAATGCAGCGCCTTGCAAAAGTATTCGCACTCTTTGAACTTTTCTGCATTTTGTCTTTTACAATTACTTTGTAATTTACAGGGATTTTATTAGATAGACACACACACAAAACAACCACTTCATAATTGTGAACAGAGAGTATGACACATGCATCCACAATAATAAAAAGTTTAAAAAATCTGAAAGTCTCTCCTGTTTACTCTGGTGCCCCTAAATAAAACCAGAAGAGGCCTAATTAGTCTCCACAGGATAAAATGAACAAAGAGCATCAAGAAGACCCACGAAAAGAGGAAGGGAGTTTTGGAGAAGTTTAAAGAAGAATGAAATCAGACACTGAAGTTTGATTTCCACAAGAAAGAAAATAAACTGCCTGGGAGACAACATGAGCAACTTTTAATCCAGCATAAAAACAACCTTAAGTTGCACTTGAGCTTCACTTAATTAACCTTGAGTGTGGAAGCGCAGGGAGCAACGTGCAGCCAGAGAACACAAAGCGATGGACCGTATTCCTTGAGGAACTTCAGAGACACACACACACACACACACACACACACACACACCTACACACACACACGCACACATACACACCCGCACACACACACACACACAAGCGCGCGCGCACACGCGTCTATACCACAAACAAGCATCTCCTCCCGTCACGCCGCATCTCTCTCAGATCGCACAAACACAGACTTCCACAGCGATGCGGTGAGTCATACTTCCTGTTTGACCTTACATGGTAGAGGCTTTCCCCCGCCCCGCACGCCTGGTTGCCACGGCGACGGCAGGAAGCAGGGACACGGGCACACAGAAAATAAAAAAACAAGACTAAAGACTTGCTGATTGATGGCTGATTCATCCGGCTTGCGGACGGCAAACGAGATTCAAGCACATTAACTGAATCATTTGCAGGTGATTCAAATGCACTTGTACATGAAGTACTGAGGAAAAATCTCCAGTTGATTCTATTCAAATGCTGCTTCAGAGGAGACAGAGTTTTTCATTTCATTCAGGTTTCTTTTTCCTCATACAGTCTGGAGAACTAGTCTGAAGACACAGATATTAGATATTATCCGTGGTTTAAAATATTCCCGATTTGCACCACTATAACTTGCTGCTGTTTGGGTCTGAGACAGGTGTCTGAATGCTTTTTTGACAAAGTGCGCATTGGACATGGTGAGATACCTTATTGATGATGTGCTGCTGTTGCTGCTGCTGTTGAAACAGTTGCTTGTGCTTTTCCAGGAACTGCTGATGCTGCTGCTGGACCACCAGCTGCTGCAGGGCCTGCGCCTGTCCGCACGGCTGCTGAGGCAGAGGGGCCGACTGGGTCCTTCCCAGGGGACGGTGGCCCCGCACCAGCTTGGAGACGGTGGGAGACGGGAGAGGCAGACCACCCAGACCGACTGTGGAAAAACAAAGAAATGCTCTTATTGCTGAGCAGCGTTGAATTTTAATTTGCAAGCTTACAGATGGACTAAGGCTCATAAAACAGGCAACCTATTAACTTTCCTCCAAGGCAACATCCAAACAGTGCTTGTTAATATTTTAAAATATCATCATCAGAGCCTAGTAAATAAATTTAAAAACTTAACATTTTATAAGTAAGTTAACTTCTCCCAAATTCATAAGTTTTGATGCTTTTGGCTTAAAACCAAAAAATTAGTTTCACACAAAATAAGAACAGAACAAAAGATCAATAAACCAGTGAAGAAGGATAAGTCACAGGAGTTCATTAGTAAAGAAGCTGGCTGTTTCCAGAATTCTGCATCCGAACATACAAATGGAAAGTTAAGTGGAAGGACAAAAAAGCATATAATCGACTGTCTTGAGAGAAATTTGAAGAAAATCTGTTTCAAAAACTCTGCTGGAAAAATCTGAGAATCTATGGAGTATTATCAAGAAGAAGATCCAACAAAACCAATGAAGTAAAAATAAGCTTCCTTAAAAGTTTAGCAGCCTTTCAGCTTTTAATTGTCCTGATATAACAATTATTTTCTCTGAGAAACTGAATTTTACATTTTTACAACAATAAATATCCGAAATATGTGACTTTTCAATGATCGTTCCAATTCTTTGAAATCCTATTTATAGGAAAGAAATGAATAAAAATATGCTAATGAAAAAAAAGCGGGGAGTTTAAGATGAAAATAAGAAGGTTTATATAAATGTTGTGGTGGCTGCTGACCCATTGAGCTGTGGCTCTGCTCCATTAGCACCATGTGTTGAAGGAGGGGGTTGTGACCAGCTGCGCCCCCTCCAGGCCCGTCCCTGTCCAACGCCGACGAGGCCAAGTAGGACGGCAGGTGGGAGGTGGGCAGAAAAGCCGGGGCCAGTGGAATGCCCGGCTGCAACGCTGGCAGCGCCAGATGACTCTCGCCATCTTGGTGTCCCGATACCACCTACAAAAGAGACAGAGACGGAAAGACACGAGAAGACGGAGAAGAAAAGAGGGAGGCAGACAGTCGGAGTGGGAGAACGGTCAAAAAGTGACACGTGGGCAGAGAGATGGAGAGAGATGGTAATGCCAAAAATCTGATATACTGTACACCCACTTGCCAAAAATACAACTCAGCGCCTGTTTCAGCAACCGTTAATTCTGTATCAAACTAAATCAGTTTCCTGTGTTTTTAAATTTATTCCTTTAAGTAACAATCAGGACAGTGTGGGTCATTAATGCTGGTTAGCTTGTTTACTCACAGAGTTTGCAGGGCCAGAGGCAGGCAGTCCTAAAGTGATGTTGGGCAGAGAAGGTGACGTGTAGAGAGACAGCTGGCTGAGTGGACCGTCCCTGGTAGCCAGCCTCTGAATCAGAGAGGCCTGAGCACACATGCACCAAAACAATCTGTTAACAGAAACCTTTTCACGGATATTTACACTGACTTTTGTTTTCTAGAGTTCTGAAACATGAAACCAAAAACTGGAGGTTGCTTTATTTTTCTCTCCTCTATGAGACATTTTTTTCCCCCAGAGAAATGAAGAAAAACATTAGTACATAGAGTTCAGAAATGATGCTTTAATTGGATCCCTGAGAAGTCACTGGTTATTTGCCAGTCAAATATAACAAATTCTGAATTGTATTTTGTCATGTTCACTAAATGCAGTGGAAGTGAAAACTCACTTCCTGCTCGTCAATCAACAGCAATTTCTGTGAAGCAACTTGTTTCTGTAAAAATCAAATAAAGGTCAGAGACCAAGTGTTTTGATGTGTGAATGGGCAAAATGAGTCACTTCTTTATTTTCTGTTTCATTTAAAACTGATACCAGTATCGATGCATATGCTGAAAAGAAAACATTAAAAATCCTAGCAGGAGATGTTAGACTGAAAGTTCATTCAAAAACTGTCTTTAAAAGGGAAAATTGTTATAAAAGCATTTACTGAGACAAACAAAAGAGAATTTTACAAATATTATAAAGCTTTATGAACAAATCAATGGCTTGGTAAAAAAAAAATCTAATCTTATAACCGTAGGTTATAATGACTCTGTGGTCACTATGACGAGAGTCTGTGCATTGCATAAACTGGGAAGACGAAAGTGTGTCTGCAGTCAGAGGGATGCACACGTGTGCAGCCATCCTGCTCACCTCTCCTGGGCTGGTGGAGATCGGGATCCCATTTTCACTGGGGATGTTACTGGAGCTGTTGTTGGGGGAACTGGGGCCGGAGCCTGGCGCACTGTTGCATGCAGAGTCTGTAATACACACAGCACAGAAACACACGACAGGAATGGTTTAATATGCTGACAAGCAGCTAACTGTTGACTAATGAGTCTACCAGGAAATTATATGACTTTTAGAAGCTAAAGCCAAATAAAATAATTCATTGTATGTTTTTTTTTCTTTTACAAGAGGATTCAATTTAATACAATATGTCACTGGATATCATGCTGATAGTGTGAATCTAATTACAGAGTTTCCCTGTGGACTATCTGCAGAGATTGTTCAGCTTTAATAATGTTATCACTGCTTAGTGATTTTCCTCTTCACGTCATCATTTTAAAGCAATAAATAAAGATAATAAACTGTATTAATGACTACAGTGACATCACCTACATACAGCATCAACTTATTTTGGTATCTTAAAACATGCAGGTTTAGCAGTTGGTTACCATGAGAAAAACTGGCCTGCCTGGTGACATCTACGGCTAGGATTCAGACTTTTTAACAAGCCATGTGGCAGCCAACGTTTTAAAAACCATCTTGCAGAATTCTGTTTTATTCAACAAGCAAAGTGTTTTTCACACTATACAGAGGTATTCAAAGAGAAAGGGAGACAGTACTGGTAGCTGCAGCTCTCCTTCATGTGTGCTGCAGTGGTGTATGTTCCCACACAGGAAGCAGCTCAAACACCAGCCCTTCAATTTTATGACTTTCAAAACAAAGTGCCTCTTTTATCAAACATGAAAAATCTTTTTTTTCTGCAAGTTTCTTGCAGAAAAATTTAAATGGATGCAGTAGTGAAATATGAGCTTAATTTTCAATTATCTGTAAAATGCTGGCATTTAAGACAGATAATCACGAGTTGAGTTCATTGAAGACAGTGGGAATTTTATTTAGTTGATTAATCAACTTAAGGGAACGTGTTTGTTCACGATCCTCATACAAACATGTTTTTTATTTTTTTTAAATAATTGCCAGTTTGCAAACTTGCACTTAAGACTTGCATAGAAATGGATACAACATTAATCACAGTAGTAAAAAAAAAAATATTCCTTTTTTTACAAACCTGCAATGGCCAGAAATGAACAATAAAGCTGAATTTAAAGACATTTTTAGTTGTATGTGGAAATATTTTTCCTCCTTAAGATTGTATCTAAATCATTTTTTTAACCAAAACACATGTATAAATGAACAGAAGCACAGAAACACAAATATGCATTTTTTTTGCTAGATGTACATATTCAAATATATATATATATATATATATATATATATATATATATATACCTTATTTTTATTTAGGTTGAGTTAAGAGCAAGAGAGTCTCTTTTTTTTTTTTTTTT
>NW_015112783.1:96769-156823 GCF_001443285.1 Poecilia latipinna | reverse complement strand
ATATATATATATATATATATATATATATATATATATATATATATATATATATATATATATATATATATATATATATAAAATGAAAAATTATGTTGGAAAGTCTAAAAAACCTACTTTGATACAGCATGGTGATGTGTGGGTTGTGATTTTTTCCCTCAACTAGCATTAAAACCATATTTTTTTCCATTTTGTTCAGTTGTTTGTTTCTTGGAAATGAGCCAAAACTTTGTGTTGCCTGTTTTGGTAGAAACATGAGGACGTGTGAGAATACATAAAACCTAACAGTATTTGCCATGTCAACTAACCAAAGCAACACTGGCATCCATTGAAATTACAGCAGTTTTCTCTGTTCCTACCTATGAAATGCCCATCACATCTCCCATAGTCTAAAGTTCCCTAAAGGACACAAAACATACCAACCCCTCTGAGCTGTATGATGCTCATTCAGGAGGCTCGTTATTGTCGAGGCTCACAGACGTACAGCTCAACCCGTTCATGTGTCCTGACAGCAGTATTACTGCCTCTCTCCCCATAAATCCTCATGGTATAGTGAATTACTGTGTCTGTAATTCTCTTCCTCTCTATCTTAACCACAGGAAGCGATTATGTCGCAGTTTATCAGCAGGCCTATCTTCTCTTCACTATGGAATGCCCTATTCTAGCTGTTCAGCTATTTTTATGTGAAATTTTGTTCATTTTGAATCAAAACCAGAGCATGAATTGTTCAAAAGATGTCAAAATCTTCTTCTAAGGTTATAAAGAATAAAAAGAAATGCAAATTTGGGAGATGAGACCTGCAATTTAAGTGAGCTTTGAGGTTCCTCTAAAAGTTAGAACCGTTTCAAATTAGAGCATTAGTGCTGAAAGTTTTCTCAATGTAACAGTAGAAGCTCATATGTGTAATACTTACAAAATAATACAAATACGTCATTATTTGAAGGCTGTGCTCTTTTGAAATAATGTTCAGTCAAGTCAACATGAAAGGAAATTGCTTTGTAAAAAAAGAAATTAATAAAGAAATTAATTTTTGTGAAAAATCAACATAAATGTGAAGCACATTAGTTGTTTTTAGAGAAATACTTAAGCCTGTTTCTTGCACTGTGCTGTGTCTCACCAGCTATGTCGAGCGATCTCTTCTTGGCAGTAGTGATCGGCCCGTCTTTCCTGCGGAGCAGAGGGCTGCTTCGACGCTCCGTCACTTTCTGCTTCAGCCATGAACGGCGCTTCAGGTTGGGCTCAGATGCTGATGGGACACAAATGAGGAAAAACATTTTAAAACTGAAGTAACATCGTAGAAAAACTCAAAACTTCACTGTAGTTCAAGCTAACTGGAAGAAGTGGCACAGCAGAAGTGAAACTAAAGTTTATACATTTTTAAACTTTAGGGTTAGAATATTATTCAAAATATATAGTCTGTAGTAGGCTTTAAGATTGTATTCAACCACAACTGTACAAATGACACAAATAAAGCATCAATATTTATTCTACAAAATGTAAATACCAATTATCTCCCATTATTCTCTAGATTGGAGAACCACATTTATAAGCAATAACTTGAAGTAATTATATTCTGTCTGACTTTATGACTGCCCCACTTTCTTTACAATGTTGCTTTGCAAGCACTTATTTCTGCTAAGCTTTTTAACTGTCACCCCCAAACACTTACATGTAAGTCAACTGGTTCATGAGTTACACCGATACCAACTGCTTCATGGTCAAACTTATTTCATTTGGTATCCTCTGTCCAAAAGACATTGTTACAAAATTATTCTTCTTTACTCAGTTTAAACTTAACAGAAGTCATGGAGCCATGTTCTCTTAAGGTCGAGGAAAGCTGAGCGTTGAGATCATGCAAAATCAATTCATAAAGACCCCCAGGCTGGGATTCAAACCCAGGACCTTCTTGCTGCAAGGCAACAGTACAACCAACTGTGCCACTGCGCAGACCTCAATGTACAAATATTGAAAGAAATGCAGCTTGGGAAGCTGAAATATGTAGGTCCAATCCTTTCTGACTGAAACTGCCAATCCATCAGCAGCTTTTATGTCCCTTGAGACTGATTGGCTCTATCCCTCAAAAGCGTAGTTAAGACTGTGTACAATGGAAAGCTTCTACATCAATACTAAAACGGTTAATGCGTATTTGGGGTTACAACTATAACAGTAGGCAGCTTAGGTGTCTTAGAATGAGTTTTAATTATTTACGGATTTTAGATATTTGCAGGCAGTTGTGGCTCCTCAACCATGCAAATGCTGAGGGGTGAAATGTTTTATGACGAGTTTTAATCATCTCAAATCAGTCAAAATCAAACACCAAACATACAAATATGTTAGAAAAACCTACAGACTGTCAAAAAGGAGTACAAACGCGTCTGAGGTGGATTCATTTCCATCTCAGGCTCTCATTCTGTGTTGTGAACGCCCCACAAAAGTGTTAAAAAACTGCAACCTCTCTGAACTTGTTGGTCTGCTACTCAGATGTATTGTAGATTGCAGGGTTGCATAAATGGGATCCTGTTTGTTAGCAGCTATTGGTGCTAATGAGCTTGTCCCTATAGGCCATCGAGTATGAGCCGGCCAACAGATTCAGAAGCAGAGGTTAACCATCTTCATGTGACAGTGGGAGGCTCAGCAACAATAGAGGAAGCAGCCAACTGGCAGCTTTCTTGACCCGGTGCTTAATGATGCCACCTTCATGCTTTACTAATGAACACTGCTAGTTTCCAGACACTTCCAATTACTTTGAAAAAAACTAGGGTTTGTACAAATAAGAAATAGGGAGGCTGAGGTCCAGATTTCTCGGTTTAAAACTGCAGATGGTGGATCTTGTTGGAGATTCTTTGCGGCAGGCGCAAGATGCACACAGAGGGCAGGAGAGGTAAGCAAAGGGTAAACTCTGGGAGTCGTGTCATGGACAGGGCAAGGCCTTTTTGGGACAAACTTTGCTTTGGTGTCTCTCTGCCAGACAATGGCAAACACTAGCAGTTCCCTCCCCTCCTCCACGGGGTTCCCCTCAGTCAGTTAAAGCTGGAGGGCTGACCCACGGCTGACCCAATGCTCGTCCCATGACCCTGTATGAAGCAGACTCTGCTACGTTCATTAGCCTCAGAGCAGGAGGTGGGGCATTTTGGTACAACCAAGTGGAAGCAATTGATTCTTTGTGTACAGTAGTGATTTATTCAGCATTGCGAGATTTATTCTGGGTCATTAAAATCGAAGAGAAGCACCAAAGTTTTTATGTACTTCAAAGAAGTGCAAAGCTCTCATTATACCTTCACATAAGAGGGGATGAGAAAACCTATTGTGAACCTATCATGTCCAAGTGCTTTTACAAATACACAGTTCGTTTTCGGGGAACAATGCAGCTGAACTTGTGAGACTCAATTATTATTTAATAAAAGGGCTTCGTGATAAGTGGAGTGCACTCCTCTGGTGTCTTTGTCAGCAGGGACGAGGTCAGTCGAGGTAAAACGCTATGCATTAGCAGCATCGGGTCCGACTGTGGGAGACCAGGAGAAAATTATAGGTCCACACTGAAGATCACGTCAGATATTTTATTACTGACAGAATCAGACTATGGAGATTATTACTAATTAGAAAAAATAAATTAAACTCTTTTTTTTATTTACTTTATTAGAAGCAAATAAAACCTACAGCATATGAAAATATATGTTTTACAACCTGCAGTATAAAGCAGGCACAACATGTACTGACTTTCTTTAAGATGTTTTTTTGGCTGTTGTGCAACACAGATGTTTTCAATTATTTGATCAACAACACATGTTTTATAAAGTGGATTTCATAACTGTACTGGCATAATTTTGTATACTTTCTCTCCGATCCTAAATATCACATCATTAAAAAAACATCTGTTTCTCATCAGGGTCTTAAATTAGATTAATAAAACCTTCGATAAATATCATTGTGTCAACGTTTATTTAAGTCAACATTAAAAGTCAGCATGTGAGAAAACAGTAGACTCTGAATTTATAAACCTCTACAACCGACTTTATGAGCTTGGAAGAAAGCATCTTCTGACCTGAAGTGGCGGCTTTGGATACGGAGAATATGGCTTGTTGCCCAGGGCGCCAGCCTTATGGGGTGACATCAATGCTCGGAAAATTTTAAATACTTTCTGTCCATCTGGCCCAAAGTCATTCCTTCAAGGAGGCTGCAACATTTTTTTTTTTTATTGTTGCAGCCTAAAGTTACTGATTTTGCTACACCTTTTTCAAGTAGTGGTAGTCAAAGTTACAACTTTTATTAAACTTTATTTTTGCTATAAAATGGACTTACAAAAAAAAGTTAAAATGGATGCACACAATCTTCCGTCCCCCAGTCTCTTGAAAATCATGTCTGGAGGATTTGTTTAAGGGCAGAAGAAGAATTGTATATCAGTCAGTCAAGTTGACATGAACTGTACATACAGTATAAACAAATCCTATAGAACATCTCAACATTACAGAGCCTGTCTGACATGGGAGTAAAAAATAAATAAAACTTGTGGCCACGACTTGTTGTAATTAAGTAATTCCAACGAGTTATGTTGTTGCCACGAGTTTAAATTTTTTTCTTTTCCTAAGTCACAAAATGAGGTGAGTAAAGATGGCTGACTGGGGTTGACTGGCTGGTTAACGACACTGAAGTTTGTATCTAATCTGATCACTTATTTGGCAGTAAAGATTAAGGTTATTTACTGGAGATTTATTAATAAGGAGTCTAAACTATATTATATCATCTCTAGTTAAGAATAAAAATAAACTGAAAAGCTGAACTGAGTGTTGAAGTCCAGTTCCCAAGAGCTACTTCCTGAAATGAGATAGATTTTTATAAAACCTTTTTTATATTTCAAATAAAAAATGTCTTTTTAACATATTTTTGCCATGAACACCTTTTATTAATTTAAGACCTATAAAATCTCCTTGTGTTCCCAATATATTCTGGGAGCAGCAGAGGAAGGGGATTACCCAGGGCGGCATCCGTGTGAGAGCTGTTACTGTCCAACTGTTAGAGGAGATTTTCCTCAACTTTTCAAAACACAGCTTTATCTTTATGGAAGTTCTTAAAGGTGACATCATTTATTTATTAGGCTACTCTCCAATGCAATAATGCTTTTCTTTTGCAGCCTTTTTCTTGTGGATTCACATCTGTATTTTAGCTCATTGTCCTGCTGTGAATTAGAGGCACCGTGGTGCAAAGGAAATTGTTTGAGAAGCCTTGTGGTTCGTCCTGATGCAACTTTACAACCCCAAGTCTGCGCTGTCACCTTCATTTCAGAGAGAAGAGGCGTTTTACTGACAACCGCTCCAAAAAAAGTGAGACTGCTTATCCAGTCAGACTTCCATGAGCTTGAATTTTCTGACCTCCAGGTGAACTGGCTAAAACTTCATCCAGGAAAGATTTGCAACAGCTTCACATTTTCCCTTTTAGAATAATCTTTATCTCGCCTAACAGACTGACTCCAAATAGTCTGGAAATGGACTTTTAAACATTTCCAGATTGATGGGCAGCCACAGAAGCTGCTCAAACATTACTAAAATCCTGGTTGGCATTTTATTGACACACACTTTAGCGCGCCAGATCAGTAAACTGCCAAAATGTTTGCTTTCGTTCAGGTGGCCACATTTGCAGATCAGTAATCAGCTGATCAAAAACAGCTGCATAGCCACATCTGGTAGTGACTTAATGTCTTGATAAGGAAAGGTCTTATGAAGAAAAGGTTTTTCTGCATTTTGTTCAACTTTTAAGCATAAAAAACTTGTATATTAGTGACTTTGCTGTTTGTTTGAAAATCTGTTTGCATATTTTATGGCTGCAACTAATGAATATTTTAGTAATTGCTTAAGTTATCAATTATCCTGACTATTAATAATATTTTAAAAAATGGCACATTCTACACATTTTTTATTTAAGCACTGAAGCCTACTTATATTAGGAATGCATGCCATGATGCAAATAAGCAAATAAATCAATTCATTTTTAAAACAAACAAACATAAACCAAGTGAAACTAAAACCATGCAACTTGAGGAGTTTTGGCTAAATCAAAGGTTGTTTTTATCTTAAATAAAAGTGAAAATATTTTTTTGTAAAGTTTTGGCATAATTACTGTTCTGAATATGTTTTCTTGACAAATAGTTTCTTTTGAGTCGAAATACTCCAGTCAATGATTACTAAATTAGTTGATGAGTATTTTAATAATTGATTAAACACAATTAATCTGATTAATGGATTCAGTCTGAGCACATTTATTATATTTTAACACAAATATTCTTACACCTAATATTAAAAAGTGAAATGTCTCATGATGGGTTTTTTTTTTTTTTTTACTAAACAACTTAGAGTTATAAAAATAAACATTTATGGGTTAAAAAAAATGATGGAGTGGAAGGAGAAACAAGTTATGAGCTGAAACCAGGAGAACGATGGAAGGAGAGCGAAGGAGACAGACATGGCAGCGTGGGATTGGAGGGCACTGGTCACTGTGGGGCGTTCGCCTCAGGACAGAGTGACTTTGAAGGGTGTTAATGCCGACTGGGCAGAAGCGCGACAGTTTGCACACGTGCAAACATGTTCGCTGCAGAGAGCCCAGACTGGTTTTACTGCTGATGCTGGCATTTCGCTGCAGATCCCCCTCTCTCTCCTCCACCTCTTCACCTCCTTCTATGCCCTCCTTTCTCTCACTTCCTCAAAATTCCCACTTCTCTCTTTTATTCTGGAATTAGTTCCTCTCGCCTTCATTGTTAAGCCTTTATGGGCACATTGTGAGCAGCCGTTGGCAAGGGCGGGTGTTGCGCTTCATTACAGCAAAGGTCACTGTCCCACTTTGCAACTTTTATGACCCAGAATAAGTAGAATTTTTAAACTTTATGTCCTCTTCCTCTGTGGTCCTTTTGCTGGGACAAAGTAAGAAAAGCCTAGAAAGAGCTAAACTTTACTTTTTTTTTTTTTTTTTTAATTAAAGGCTCAAAAAGATTCTATCCTTACACTTTGATAAATCCATTAAGAGGATATGACGTTTAGATTAAATGACTGAGTGCTACTGAATGTTTCAACAGGGAGTTGATGAGGAAACTGCTTTTGATAGAAAACATATTGATCAGCTGCTCATCTGTTTGACAGGAGGGAGCCCCGAGCTCCTTGGAGGCGTGATGGGGAAAGTCGTGCCGCTCTGCCAATAAATGGGAAGGAAGGAGATTTACTGTATGGGAATCAATAGGCTCATTTGCTCCAGCTCATCAGCAGAGCTTCCGAGAAACATTGTACATGCGAGATACATTAGATAAGTGGATCCGGGGCGCAGAAGCTGGAAGAAATGCACGTGGTCTTATCTGGACGTTGTGTTCGAAACATAAAAGTTAAAGAGATTACTGTAAAACACGAGTTTCAGGATTAAATATAAGAAAAAGTAATCATCTGTCCCAAGAGGAGACGGCTTACAGCTAACGACCCCCCTACTGGAGATGACGTAAGGTCAAAATCAGACTCTAATAATACAGATAATGTCTTATTATATCATGTCCTAAATTAATTCAAACAACAGTGAAAACAACTGATTATTTAAAGAACTTTACAAAAGTATTTTATCTCTTAAACTTGTTTAGATTTACCTCAAATATGAACTTATGTTATTAATCTGGGTTTTATGTGATGAACATGATGCTTAATTGGGAAGTGAAAAGAAAAAAAAAACTTTACAATTAAAAATGGGAAAAGTGTGCCATGCATTTGTTGGGTCAATATGTAGTGGAACCACATTTTGATGCAGACAGAGATTTCACTACCAGCTTTGTGTATTTAGACACAGACATGGTTGTCCATTCTTCTTTGAAGTACATCTTAAGCTCATTCAGACCAGATAGAGGATTTTCAAGTCTTAGATTCTCCAGTGGATTTAGATTTTGACATATGAATTTGTTTTATTCTAAACTTCTATTTTTTTCTCTGCCTTTATCTTTAGGGTCAAGTCTCAAACCTTTTGTCGTTTCCAACAGGTTTTCTTCCAGGATTGTCTTGTATTTAGCTCTACTCATCATCTACTTAAAGCTGCAAAAGACGGTACATCAAATCCACAGCTTGAGGTACCGTCTCCTGTGGTCTGCACATGAAGTCTCAATAAAATTTAATTTCAGGCCTGTTTCGTCCACCACTAAATTATTGTTCCTTTATTGTGACACCGTTGAGCCACTGACATTAGTCACTCGGCATCGTTGAGACATCTGCAGGACAGTGATGAAAGACAGCCACAGTTCACATGCAGTTTTTTTGTTTACGCTCCACAGGACAGAACGATACTTCCTGGATTTTGCGCTGAATCAAAGGTTCTCATTATTTTCCCATGTGTTTCTTTGTGTTACTGCAGCCTTAAGGGGAATTTGCAACAGTACACCATGAAGTTCACACCCAGAGCCGGCAACAGATTTAGATTGCAGGGTTAAGACTTCCCCAAATCTAGCATTTGCAAGCATTTTAAGATTTTTTTTTTCAGCACTTCACTGTTGTAATAAATAGCACGTTGCTTCTTTTATGGAGCAAAAAGCTAAAAATAATGGTTTCACATCCTCATTGCACAAAATTAGAGTTTAATTTGGTATAAAGTGCCAAAACACAATAAATGCTTTGTTTTTTTGCTTTGTTTTAGACCTAATTCCAGGGTTTTAAATCCTCCTCAACAGAACATAAACTTTAATTTGAACTTTCAGCATGAAAAGCTGCATGTGGTTCCACTTTGAGACAAAGTTGAATGTGAAAAATTATTGCAGTGAATGCATCACATACCAAATGTTTTTTATATATATATATATATATATATATATATCCAGTCAAATCTTTCAGCAAAACAAAGTCCAATAAGTGTGACTCTCAACCACCCATTCACAGAAAGAAGCAATTTGGAGTTTGGCCACTAAGTTGGATTTCACTGTATTTGTTCAAAGCCACAAAAACATATGGAGGGTGTGTAAACTGAACTCCAAACCCTGTTATTAGAAGACAACTTGTTCTTTCCCCTGAGGCACAGCCACTCATGTAAAGCTTTACATGTGTGAATCAGCTTGGGTCCAGTCAGACACTCATAAACAAAGATACAGACACCTAAACACTGGGCCGCAGCACCATACGGATTCTTCACTTATTTAGTCATCCAGTTGTAGATTTGCTGCTACAAATGTTGGGTTCAATGTTCTTCTCCAAACCCAGTTTAGACTGAGCTTCCGCTGTCAAACACATGGCCTCAGATTATTTTGCTCTATGGAACTCAGAGTCCATTCAATAACAGCAAGATGCACTCGTTCTGTGGCTGCAAAGAAAGCCCACATGATCACAACTCCACTACCGTGCTTAACATTCGGTTCAAGATGTTGGTGTTGACATGGTGTACTTCATTTTCTCTAGATCTATCGTGTCATCTATACTAACATTGCAAAAGACAGTTTTTTATCAGGATATTCACCTGGTGGATTACAGTTTCCAAGATGCTGAATATCAGATGGTCAGCTGAACGTACATGAGAGAGAGGAGAGTGAAGAAAACGTTGATTTATCACCACTGATATCATAACCACTATATTTACCGGTAAGACTTCATAATATCATGCTGCATTATGGTCAGACATCTCAATGTTGGTCTTGTCTGTATCAGCAACACTGTTTCAGAAGTCCTGTTTATCCAGACTTAATTTTGCAAACTTAAACTTTGCTGTCATATAACTTAACTTTTCCTAGCACGCAATTCTAAATCAGTCATTTTCTGTTCATCCTGTGATGAGCTGTAGCATTTAACCTGATAACTGAAACTTGCATGATCTAAGACTGGAGTTGTGTTGGGATTTTTTGCAACTTCCCCAACCAATCTGACCTGAATGAATTTGTTAGAACAAAAACTTATCAGAAAATTGACAGCTGTGTTAAACTTATTCTTACTTAAACTTATTCAAGAGTTGAATAAGTTCAGCTCGTTAACTCTGAACTCTTGAATAAGTAGTTTTAAAGTTTGATCACACTAAACAGAATATAAAAAACATTCTAGGTTTAGCACTGCTAGACTGTGACTGTATCAGTAAGAAGGATAAATAGGGTCGATTTAACAAACCTGGGATTGTTTAGGCTTAAAACCAGAGCAGAGGTGGAATAATAAATGAAAAAATGTGAAGCTATTCTGCTGCTGAATCAACTGGTGAACATTAAAGAACATTAAAGTCTTCAATGATCTTAGTGCTCATTTTATAAGTGTGGAATGATAATGTCTGTGTGTAATAATGTAAAGTATAAGCAGCAGAGGGAAGGTCAGCATGACAAGCATGCCTCTGTAATGAAGGCCTTGCAGACTTCCTGTCACAGCGTTCAAAGTGGTCCTCTGTGCGCCGAGCGCCGTTATGACAAAGCCCTGCTGTAATAAACCGTACGCATCATCTCACTGCACAGACGCAGAGCATTCAATGCGCATTTAGAGTTTGCATAGATAAAAGACCAACTTTGGGGGAAAAAGCGTCATGAATGACGCGAGGAGAGCACTGATGTGTCGAGTGCTGTCACTCACTTCCTCTTCAACATGATTCATATCTCTGAAGGCCAGCCTTAGACGATCACAGTCTGCTAACTATTTACACAGTAGTTCCTCAACAGCTGGCTGTAAACTGACTGACGCACAGATCAGCAGCAAACGTCTTCCAAGAGCACTTGTACGTATCAGACCTCCTTCTTCGTCCAGGAAGAATGATACCATGTGTGTTATGAACAAATCTCAGAGGAAAAATTCCTAAAAGTCCAAACTCTGAGTTTTCTCTCTGCAGATCTCAGCAGGTGGGCCTCAGCGCGGCGTGCGCAGGGTTTGGCTTCCAGTGGTGAAAACAGACAGCTGTACAGCCGAAGCAGCTGCTGACGCTAACTGAGTCATCGCAGCTTGGCCGGCCTTGGTGCGAGCAGATGGACCGAGCCGATGAGTCCAAATAGCAAGAATGATCGTTTTCTCACGTCTGTTAGGGCACCAGGGCGATCAGGAACCATTTTGTTTAACAGAACAGTGATCATGAATAAGTGTTACCTCATAAAAGTTTTCATACGCCTTGAAATGTTTAAAATTTTCTTACACTGCAACCACAAATTTAAACAATATTGACATTTTATTCCAAGCTTACACTATAAACCTCTATAAAATCCAACTGCCTTCAGCAGACACCTAATCAGTAAACGGCAAGTAGAGTGTGGTATAGATGGAGTGGAGGTTCACTTTCCAGCAGGACAATGTCCCTAAACATACGGCCACAGCTACAGCGCCATGTTTAAAACATAATGTGTTGGATGGCCCAGTCAAAGTCCAGACCTAAATACATTTCAAAATCTGTGGTAACTGATGTTCACAGACATTCTCCATCCAATCTGACTGAACTTGAAAAATTTTGCAAAGAAGAATGGGCAAAAATATCTCCATGTCTAGATGCACAAAGCTGGTAGATTGAAACCCAAGAGGACTTGAAGCTTTAACTGCAGCAGAAGGGAGTTGGACATCAATACATGGCACACTTTATTCAGCTATTTATTTGAAAAAATAAATAAATAAATAAAAAATTGGAATACAATGTATAATTTGTATTGCACTACATAATTATGTATTAACTTATTGGGCTGTCACATCAGTTTGAAGTTCTAACCTGACTAGGAGTGGAAAAGTCAAAGAAACATGTCTTGTATCATCAAAAATATCTCTTGCTAATAAGGTTTGTGGGTGGTGGACGAAACCATTTATTTTTTTTATTTTTTGCATCAGTTCTTCTAAAACACTTTCAGTGGTGTCAGAGTTTCTACTTATCCGATCCAGAGGGGCACTGTTATCTTCCCTCAGCCTTCATTTACATTAAAATGGTTCAAAAGAGGCCATTAAATACATTTTTCATATCTCCAGTTAAGAACATTTCAGCCGTCCTCATTAATCCTCCTCTTCTAAATTCAGACTTTTGGTCCTTGAAAGCCAATTTTCTTCTTGTATGAGTAAAAAATGTCTTGTTTCTTTACCTGTTTTCCTCAGAGGAAAGTCGTCCTTTGAGTCGAACGCTCCCAGCACTGGATGCGTGTACGCCGACAACGCCGCTTGAGGGGGTGAGCTCTGGTCCAAAGAGCTATGCTGAGTTTTCCTGCAACAAATACAAATAAAAAAGTCTTATAACCCACAGCATATTACGCAATATTGCTACTTTTTTTTAGAACTACAATAACCATTGCACCTAGTTCATGCACACACGCCTACACACTTAAGGAAGTGAAAAAGACAGCTTCTATCTTCTTTTTCAAGGTCAGGATTTTTAAAGACACAGGAGACTGTGAGCAGCTAAGGGAGGTGGAAAAGAAAAAGAGACAATGAAGAAAGAAAGAGGGACTAATTCACCTTAAGTGAAGCTTCGGTTTCCTGACTCGGCTGTATGAGACAGGTGGAGGACGGGAGATGAAGAGAGGACATACCAGAAAATGAGGAGAGTCACATCAGGGTGAAAAACACAGAGAACTCTATTAAACTAATGATGCAAAACCACTCAAATCTCCTGCATGGGCAAAATCTTTGACTTATTAAAGCGTCTTTAAAGTGCAAAAGAGACACCACTGTTTTTTTTTTTTTTTTTTCTAACTGCCCACTTCAAACATTCACCTCAGACAGAGCCGGCTGTCAATCACCGCCAACCGGCACACAGAAAAAGCCTAGACATTTTCTCTGTCATTTAAACTCGGAGACTAACGATGATGCTGGCAATTTGATGTACACACAAAAGCACGGCGCTGACAGGCGCCTACACTACGGGGGTTTGGAACACCACACTGCTTACTGTGTTCCAAAAGCCATGAAGATGAGAGACTTTTATCTCTGCCTCTATGCCATCAACAGATTTTACGTTTGATATTTCTCCCCAATGAGGGACTTTTTTTTTGACACTCAAATGAGACACATGATGACTCGGACTGAATTCTTTGATGAAAGGAAGGTGCGTGATATGACAGATTTTTTAAGGCTTTGAAGTTTCAGAGAAATGTGTTTTGCTATAAAATTATTCTTTATGCTCTAGTTTTAACAGCTGAACCACAAACCTGTATGGGTGGATCACACATGAGAATAAACCAGTAGATTTTACCTTTGTTAGTATTTTATTGATGCAAAAAGTAAAATTTTGACAAATTTTGCTTGTTTTGCTCCACAATGCACCATGGCAACAAAGAGTTTCCATCACCTGCTTCATACATACTGTATTTTATGTTAACCTCTGTGCTATAAAAGAAACAGTGCTCTTTTACTTCTGTAGAAAACAAACAGAAAGGTGGAATTTGAGTGATCAATGTGATCCACTGTGAAACACGGTGGTGGCAGTACCTTTCTACGGTACTAAATTCATCTTCGAAACTTTGGTAAAGGTTGAAAACTCATGTTCCTAGACACTCTCCATCCAATCTGACTGAGCTTTGAGTTACTTTACAGAGAAAAATGGGCAAAACTTTCAGTGTTTTTAGCCAAGCATTTGATATAGATAAATCCCAAAAGACTTGCCTCAGTAGTTGCAGCAAAAGGCGATTCTACAAAGTACTGACTCGTGGATTAGAGGATAATTTTAACTAAACAAATAGATATATTGAAGCAATATAGCATTTTTCGTCCCCTACTTTGTGCTGATCTGCTTTATAATGTTCCGTCATAGAAGTTGCTCTCTGTAACCAGACACCATGTTGCTCGCCAGCTGGCTGGATTTCCAGAGCAAGCTCATTTTTTCAGGTAAAGATACTGTTAGGCTTTTGGAAAAGCAGCTCTGGTCGATTGTCGAACCTTGAAAAGGCAGGAAAAGCTGGAAAACACCTCGGTGCCTCAGGATATACTGCAGCGGCTGCTCCAGGATTTGGGGTACTTGGCTTGCTATAAAGGGCTGTTTATCCAACGCCTGACATAAACTCATGGATTCTGCCAAGACTGCCTCAGCGTCCCGATCCGGTCTGCAGTGACAGACAGGACCTCATGGTGTGGTCGTGGTTTGGGACTCATTTGTTTTTTGCACATGACATGGTTCTGCTTGGTTCTTAAAGTCATCAATCAGAAGCTGAGATTAGATTTACTCCAAAGTTGCTAGGTTCAAACTTAGCAATATGGAGAGTAGCTCTGTCATCCAGGAACAGAGTAAAACTCCAACGTTCAGGAGTGAACTGAGGCAGTTTGAGTGCCTGATCAGGATGCTCCCTGTTGTTACCAAGTGGACAGCCAAAGTTTGATGGATGGATGGATTTGGACAGCAAAATATAGACCAAAAGTATATTTATCACCAAGAGCTGCCAAGGTTACATAAAGTAAAAACAACAAAAATGCCACGTAACAGGTGAATCTGTGTAGCTAAGGTTGCAAAGCAAATAAAGCACTTCCTCTTGACTTCCTCTGTTAATGTATCTTGCATAGTCAGATTTCCTCTGCAGAAACACCTGCTGTCTAAAAGCAGAACTGCAGGTATAAAGTGGATCCTGTCATGCATCTCAATCTGCATTATATTGCAATTATAATAGGGATTCTGATGTTCATTTTTTTTACAAAAATACGTCAAATAATGTCAAATACTTACAAAACACTAAATAGATTAGTCCAAATAAACTTTGATTCCTTTTATATCCAACTCATGAAAGTTCTTATATTAACCGTATGATTATCTGATTTTCAGATAAAATAACTTATTTATTTTGGAAAAGATAATAATCCAAATCCAAAACAGAGTCCAGAAAGAAAAAAGTTAAACAAATTTCATGACACCCTTAAACAAATGTCCTTTTTGCATCATCAAAAATCTGGCAACAACTGCTATCACGTTGGCTAGTCTGCACAATGACAATCTGTTCCTTCTGCTGTTTGGATGCAAACATTCATGTAAAAACAGCAACAATCTAAGTAACCACCTCATACAAAACCGTAAAGACTTACACCACCATTATATAACAAGTTTAAAAAGATTCAGTTAAAAGTTGACTTTATTTGAAAAGCCTTTCTGTCTACAGCAGGTACGGCAAATCAAATTTACAATTCCAGAACCACAGAAATTTCAATCTGCCCCCATCCCAACCTGTTGCTGCAACATAGTTTGGCTTGTTGGAGAAGGTTACAAACCTTTTTGGTCTCGAAAAACCAGTAATAGAGTAAAAACTGAAGATATTGTCACCAATCACTCATATTAGGGAAACAAAGTCACAAATAATGAGGAGTCTGTTTGTTAAGTTGCTGACTGCTAACTGGAGCAGATGGCCTGACTAACTAACCTGCTGATATCAGCTTGTTATGATTGAGAAACTTTATTAAGAGCAGAACTGCAAAAATGTTTATTATATGTTTCTAGTTTAGTCACTTCTGCATAAAGTATAAATACTGTAGCTGCTACTATATCTGAAGTAATCTAGATTTAATAATTGATGCTTTATTATTTCAAATAAAAGTTATGGATCATTTTGGTTCTAAATGTTTGTGCTATTAAGCTATTTTTGCTTTGCCATACATTGTTCAGACAAAACAAGTGATCAAAACAAATCTGAAAAAATCCCTTGTAATGAGGCGACCAGTCACACTTACCCATACCAGTAGCGAGGGTCACTGGGCAGACAGTGGTTTAGGTTTCGCTGAGCCAGAGCTTTCTTCTTGTTCAGGACAAACTCCTGAAGCCTCATCTTTACCTCCGTGCTGGCCACAGCACCTGGACAGAGATAATCACCGAAAGAAAAGCACATGAGCCCTGACGGAGTAAGTGACCGTCTGGGTTAAGTACCCAAAATATGAGTCCAAAACCACCAGGATTTCAGCAAAAATGAATCAATGTCGGCAGCAGGAGGATTTACTGCCCCTGAATCTTACCTCCGCCTCAGTGTTTGACACAAACATGAAGGTTTTAGCAGCTCCCATTCATACTACACACAAATCAGGGGCTGCGTTTCCATCTTGTGCTCTCCTCAGTTTCCACTCTTATTTCACAGCTTTACAAACAAATTATCCAGGAAGTGAGAGACGGGGAGGAAAAGCTGAGAAACAGGCAGAGGAAATCTCAGCGAGAGCAGGAAAAGCTGGAAAAAGGGCTGCTTTTATGGGAAAATGACAGTGGGAGTGACGAGAGGTGATGTGTCAGGCTTGAGAGAGGAAGTGGTAAATTCAGCATGTGAAAGTGACAAGGGCTAATATATGTTCTCTAAATCACGCTGCAGCTGTAAGTGCTGACATCCCAATACGAACGCCTCCCCACTGAAGCAAATTGGCTTTTATGAGGCTGCCTTCCATGCAATTCAGTGCAGTACTTAACAAAGCTTCTCCTGTTTACAACCCAAAGCTCTTTCCATAGACGTCAAACAGCACGTTCTCTCTGCCTAGAGCAGAATCGAGACTTTACTGGCAAAATCTATTAACTACAGTGTAATCAAAATATTGAATGACACGTCTTTCCGACTGGAAATAAAAGCAACAGCACCATTACATGTCTATTCCAGATCACATTTAACCTGTAAGTCCAAGTACAGTGAGGGAACTCTGCAGTCAGATCAGCATGACTCATACAAAAACTATTACTTTCATTTTATAGATTGACAAAGTCGGCTGAGGAATTCTGAGACTTATTAAGCAATGGATTTCACACAATTTGACACGGGAAAGAAAAGTAGCACATAGACTTTGTTGTGGATTTCATCACATTTTTGAAATTCTTTTTTGGTCCCACTTTCTTTCACAAAGTAAGACGGAAAAAGTTTGTTAAGGTCACCGTTTATCTTCTTTTTTTTTTAAAGAGGGGTTGTGTGGTGAAGGTAGGAGCAGTCAGTATCTTAGCAGAAGTCAAAGTTTGGATCATGAGGGAGAATTTTCCCCAGATTCAAACTAGTCGCATGTCTATAAAAAAAAGTAAATTTCCATCATTCAAACAATTCCTTCCAGGAATCTGCAGCAACTAAGGGAGATGAAAGAGTGATAGCAATGAAAAAGTCTGAGCCACTCAAGTGACCCAATCTAAGAAAAATTGTGGCAAACTGTGACTCCTACAAAAAGTGAAAACTTACAAGAAAAGTTGTATATTTATATAAGAAAGAGCTAATTTTCACATGAAACGTTCTTGAGTTCTTGAATCTAACTTGAGTTCTGAGCTTGACTTGTGAAGGACGATTCTTTTATTGATCTCTCTGACTGCCATCTGGAGCAGAAGTATGATACTGACTACTCACAATTTCTCTTCATAAGCCCACTGAAAAAATAAAAACGCTATCTCTTTAAGTTACTCCTGCGCCGACTGGAAAGCATGCGCCTACAACTGTTTCCACTGAAAGTATAAATGATTTCAGTCAGATGACTAAGTCTTCATGTATTTTATATATATATATATATTAAGCATTAATTGGTTAATCGTTAACATCCTGACTGTTTGGCAGATGTAACATAAAATTGAATCTGAACTGAATTTTAACTCTTATCCTGATTTTAAACATGTAAACCAAGAACATGTTTGCCTCAGTGCTCCTCTAACCTTGCCTTGGTTAGAGGATCCTGATCCTCCCTGTGGTGAATGTGTGAGGTCAGACTGTTCTGACTGCTGTGCCATGGCTGCAGGTGTTGGGACAGAGGGGCTGGAGGAGCCGAGCTGTCTGACACCTGTTGTGATCATTGGCCACAGTATTTCAGCACAGATGTTAACAGGAGGGCAGAGGACATTAAATCCTATGCTTCTACGTTTAAAAATGATGTTTTGATCGAATTCTTCACTTACTTTCTTGTCCCCTTTCCTTGTTTTTCAGCTGCTGGAGTTTCTGTTCCCGCTGCTGCTTCTCCAGCTGTTGCTCATGACGCTGCTGCTCCATCTTCCTGTGATGCTCCAGCAGCTCTTGTTGATGCTTGAGGGCCAACAGGTCCTGTTGATGCTGGAGGGGAGAGGCGCAAATGGGTTACAGGAGGAGGAAAAAAAACAAGATAAAGGAGTTATGGGATGCTCAAAGCAAATAACTGGTACAGATTTCAGCTGAAACAACTGGGATGAAGCAAAGTGTGGGTGCAGTAATGAAAGCAGTAAATTCAAGGGACTCAAAAGACACATTGTAGTTATTTCCAGCCTAAACCGATCAGATCTTCTGGCTCCACGGCTGTCTGGTCGCAGTAAACCCAATGGGAGTTTTTCTTTTATAACATTTGCACAGAGCGAGTTTATGGGGCCAGCGTTCTTCTGCTGCCAACAGATCAAATTACTCCAGTGTACCCTCTAAATCGTACACATACATTTGTTTTATTTTGCCCTTCACAAGGTGCTGACTACAATGGAGGAACAGATCCCACCTCACTCTCTGCCGGCGGCTCACACACATCCTCTTACCTTAATATGTTCCTGGAGTTGGACTTCATGTTGTCGCGACAGTTGCTCGTGTTGCCTATGAAACTCAGCGATCAGTAGCTGCCTCTGGAGCTCCTGCTTGTGCTTCAGAGCCACCAGTTCCTGCTGCAGGTGCTGATCCTGACGGCCTGCGGGTCACATCGAGGTTATTTGTATGGCACCTTTCAGCAACAAGGCAGTTCAGGGTGTATAAAACATAAGAAAAAAACATCATAAAAAGCTGAATGCCGCTTCTCCATCTTTTGTTCTGGTTCTGGGGATGCAGAGGAGAACCAGCACCAGAAGACCTGAGAGGTCTGAAAGGTTGATACAACAACAGCAGAGCTTTAATGTATTGTGGTGCTAAGCTGTTCAGTGATTTAAAAACTAACAAAAGTATTTTATAGTCTATCCTCTGAGTTACAGGGAGCCAGTGTAGGGACTTTAGAACCGGGCTGATGTGCTCCATCTTTCTAGTTTTAGGAAGATAGAGAAGAAGCTGCAGCTGGAGGATTATTAGGCAGATCTGTGAAGACAAGGTTGCAGTAATCAATGCAAATAAAGATAAATGCATGGATGAGTTCCTCTGGATCTTGCTGGAACATTAGAAATGTTCTTCTAGTGATAGAAGGCTGACTTTGTAATTGTCTTTATGCATCTTTGAAGGCTACCCCAAGGTTTCAGGCCCTGTCACTACTTTCTAGCTGTAATAACTGAAGCTGTGCGTTGACTCGAAATTGTTTCTTTGTCCAAAGATAATAACTTCAGTTTTGTTTCTGTTCAGTTAGAGAAAGCTATGGCACACCTAGCATTTATTTGTTCTGAGCATCTATTCAGTGCTTGGATGAGTTTATCAGTGTAGTTATAGTAACTAAACTTGTTTTTCTTATAACCTAAGCCAGTGGGAGCTTGAAGTACAAGCACTGAATAGCGCATCACTCTGAGAGCGAAGGTAAGGTTGCATTAGGTGAAATCAGCCAGGAGACCTCCAGGACTTACCAGCGACCGGCCCGTTGCCCAGCTCGGACGATGCAGGACAGGCTGTGGAGGGGGCTGGCGTGGGATGGGGCTGGGACACCAGGCCGAAGGGAGGCTGCTGGTGGTGGTGGTGAGGGTGGTCCACAACGCGGAGGTCCATGGGAAGGATGGCAGAGGCGGCAGAGGGAACCTGCGAGGGGAGCGCCGCTGTGCTCACATCCACTAAACAAACAACAGAAACATTGGCAGATTAAACACCTGACATCTGAACCAAATCCGACAAACAAACTGAAAAAGCAGCTTTGGCAGCAGCACTTAGTGTTAGACTTTGCAGTGGAGTGGTCGATTGGAGCGTTGGCCCACTTGGGATTTATATCTGTGTCATATTTGTACACTGAAGATAAGAGCATTAGCTTAACACCAAAACATAAAATATGTGCGTGATTTTGACAGAAATCATAAGGAACAAAAATATTCCGCAGCTTTAGTGTTGCAGTAGAAATTTGATGACATTCATGCAGGCTCAGTCTTCGTAATTTGACACTTATAACGTGTGACATGATTGTAAATGCAAAGTGATTCCTCTTTAGGCTGCTTGACAGCTCAGAGGATTTACATGGATCCAAGTTAGATGCTCTTATTTCACATAAAATATGATGCCTTTTAAGGGTTGCAGCATTCAAAGCAAAAAGAACATATGTTGAGGCTGGTAAAATTAACTCTTGAAGCTTAAAATATAATAATTAATGTATCTCAGCACAACTGATATGATTCTATCCTTAGAGTAAAGGATCTATGAGGCAAAATATAAATAAGTCAGAAGTCAAATCACATTCATAATGTGATCAGATGTGAAGAAAAATTTGAAATACATTTGAAGAAACAAAAAACAAACAAACAGTAAAAGACAAAGCAATAGATCAAACCAAGAGAATCTCCTACAATATGTTATCTTTGACAATGTTTATGTCAATTAAAAATAACAGGAAGTAAACATTGATTAGAATTACTTGAAGATACAAAAAAACTGAAGTAATGTATAGTTTTCAAAACTCAATGGATGTATAAGAAACATTGGGAAAATACGAAAATATTTTAAAAACCAATAAGGACAGGGAACACGAGGGCAAGCCAACACACAACTACTAATTTACTAAATTGGGGAGAGCTATGGCAATGACAACCTTAAGCTGTGTTTTAGAAACATTCCCAGATGAAACCTTTTCTGAAAAAGACAAACACTGAATGCGGGGGGCAAACCTGGGGATATAATTTTCCTCCAAATATTTGTGTTTTGTCATACATAATATGGCTCCAGAAATGACAGAAAGAAAGACAGTGACACCAACGGCTGGAAGACAATAAACTGAGACATGTTTCAGAATAAGTCAGCTGCATTATATAAGAATCTTTTTTGTGTGTTAAGGATCAAAAAGTAAAAGGTACAAAAAGAAATCACAAAGCCAGACGCAGAATACAGATTTAGAATAGTTACAGTTTATGTTCTGTCCCCTCTTGGTCTTTCAATCTGCAACATTTAATCTGCTTCATAGGCATAATCCATACAACAGGGATAGAAGGAGCAAACAGCTAGAGGACTGATGCAATCAGATTATTTCACTCCAACAAGTAAAACAGCAGCTTAAAGTGCTGCTGTTTCATGTTTGAAGCATGAAAAACACAAATTCTATGCCAGGTTTAAACCCTCTGTACGCTGTCTTACCGCATGCACTAGCAACTTCCTTTACTACAGTTAGAAATTAGTTTTATCAGTAAAAGTGCATATGTAGAGGAGTTTTACACAAACATGATAGCCAAAGCTGAAGTTAGGAGTGCAAGTTGAGAGTAATCTTTAATTTCACAAACTCAAAGTCTTGTCTTGCTGTCAGTGTTTCCTGATCAATGTCTGCTCCATGGAGAACCACCTTCCACCGTGCCAAGCCCTCTGCCAGGGATCGATACGCCGAAGCCAATGCAAAGCATCCTGAGCCTATCATGCACGTCCTGCTGTCCCCAGTGACCAATGAGGTGGCAAACTGAGGGGCAGCCAACTTGCTGAGGTAGCCAATGACATCTTTGGTACCGGGCAGGTTTTTAGTAGTGAAGGGAAACTTGACACCACCCAACGGGACGGCAGGGAGAGAAGAAAGGGTGTGGCCAGGACAGACATGCTGGTGCTTTGCTGATGCGTATCGCTGTGCTTGTTCGGACCCGTCTCAGAGCTGGACATTAGAGGGGTTGGTTTTTTTTAGTTAGGAAAGTTTGGAGGACACTTCTGTAGACTTCACAGCCTTCCAAAAAAAAAAGCTCGACTGACAAAGACATGAACTTTTCAGTCATTCCTTTATAACCACTTCATACTGTCCATCTACATATGCCAGTCAAGTGTTCACTTAGACAGCTAATGGATATTAAACATCAATAACAAACAAATAAAACCTTGTTTGCCCATAGGCTGAGTGCCAATCTGTGCATGATGGTCATTGTTATGGTACATATTGTCCACCATAACAACAATCCAATCAGTGACAGCTTTGCAGATATAGAGTTCATTTGCAGTACAGTTGCTAAAGCGATGAACATCTGCTGCTCTCACTACAGCTGGAAGGGACTCCAGTGGAAAGACTGTTACACCTGTGAGTGCTTGGGGTGGGGCGAATTGCTCAGAACAGCATCATGTTTTCACATCTGACTGATGGTAGCCATAGAAAAAGTGGATAAACGTGCTTTTAGACAAAAGCAAAACAAAAAAACAAAAAAAAAACCTGTTGCTAGACGAGTCGGAAAGCTCGATAAATATAGCAACAAAGTCTGAGCCAAGGCCAGCTCGATGAGAAGTCTTTATCAGCTGACTGCCAATGCAACAGGGCAACTGCAGAAACGACTTCCCGCTTTACTACAAAAAAGAGACACAACTTAATGTCTGGGCCTGAAATTTCCCAAGACTTACTTCATTCACTACACAAAGTGACATGTTGACTGCAACTGGACACCATTTCACAAAAGACAAAAATTTGATCAGCATAGTGTTTTAACTTTGTGGGATATTTACACACCCTTGTTGGAGGTGCATATCTATTATACCATCCATCACATCAGAATGATGGATTCATCCTGATTTCTGGAAAATTAGGTTACTTTGTGTAATTATTTGTACTAGTTTCTTTGCGAAACCTGCATTTTAACCATTGATGGAATTCAAATAAGTTATTGGAGTTGTGAATGGCTAAAAGTCAAATATACAGCTCCTTCTTTTCTGACATTGGCAATTTAAATCAACTCAAACCGAAACTGTTTACATCGGTGGAAAATAAAAAATGTTGTTAAAGTCCACACCTTAACAACAGGTAGTTGCTACGTTTGGTGCTGTTTTGTTCGGTTGCGGAAGATTTGTGTTGCATGCTCGGTGTTTCAATCAGCAAAATCAGCTACAAATTTCTGTTGTGCAATTTCTTTCGCATGTATGGAGCAACATTCAGACGTTGCATCAGCTGTGCAGAACCATTAAAGGTGCGTCATTCCTGTGTTGTCCAGTTCTCACAGATCTCATGATCTGCTGATGTGTGGATCCAGGTGATGAGGCAGATTGATAATAATGATGACAGGTTTTCACCACAGATAAAGGACACCATTACCAGTAATAACTTCAGAGAATCTAACTTCAGAAACTCAGAGTCAACACAAGGCTCACACTCACAGTGGAGTCAAAGAATACAATAAAGAAAAATGATGAAAAGATATGATTTGGGGTATTTTTAAGGCTATTTTTAAAGGATCTCCAGTATGCTGGAGTGACTAAATGCAGATGCATTCTGCATGGAAAACACCTATTGTAATCTTCCATTCACCCACTCAGTCTCACTGCCATGCTCTAATGAAAACATGAATTGTATCTTGAAAGTTCAGTGACGGAGTTATACCGTATCGACAACTAGGGCTAGAGCTTATGAAAAATGCAAAACTTAACTTCCTGTCAAGAGAGACAACAAAAATATTTCCTTATGGCTGACTGGAATTTACATGCAACTGTTTACCAGCTGCCTGTAAATGACATACATCCTTTTTGGATGTTTCCTGTACTTTAGTAAATTACAATATTTACTTTGCACAGTAATCTGCACTGCAGCATTTACAGTTCTGAAAAATTTGCACTGTTGCATAGGCTGCAATTTCTAATAAATGACTCACCAAACACATTATTTACATATGTTTCCGTAACTATTAACCATTCTTTGCAAGTTTTTTTCTAAGTTGTCAAATAAATGTCACAAACCGTAAGAAATTAAGAAAATATGTAGAGGTTCCTAGATAGAGGCAGTATGTTTGAATTCAGTTCAAAATGAAGGGATTACACAAGATTGTATTGGAAACCATATGAGCATAGCTTTAATGCAGCTTTATAAATACAAAATGTCAAAGAAAATGCTGTTTGCTAATCTATGAGTTCAAACACATAGATTTGACAATTTGATGCATTTTATAAACAGGTGGAAAAAAATAGACAAGATTTTTTTTAGCATTTTTTAGTTCAGAAAACTAATTATGTTATGGCTGAAGAAAACTGCAATAACAATGAAGACAATTATTAACCCATATTTTCTTCTCAGTTTGTTTCTATTAAATATTGTCTCTAAATTAAGATTGCTTTTCAAATCAAGGATTCAGAATAGCTTCTTTTAAACATCACTAGTGACTAACAAAGCTGTGGTCAGTGAGTATCTACAAGGCTAAACCAAAGCGAAGAAAGCAACACAGGAAGCATCAGAGAGGGAGAAAAAAGGTAAGATGGAGTAATCACAGCTCCAGCAACTCAGAGGCCAACCACAACAGCTCAGAAATGAAGACCAAGAGATAATGCTGTCTACAGAGACGTAATCCAAGAACTCTCTCTCTCTAAAAAAAGAAGAAACTTACGATATGCAGAGTGCCAAACCTGCAGTTCAATATCAGCTACAAACTCTGATTTAATTGTGTTTCCATATAGTTGCACAACTGTTGAACTGTTTGTTTTACAAATCTGGACAAGCTGTGTTTCAACAACACACAGGAAGCATCTGTATCATTTGTGCCTAATGTTAAAAGAGGCAGCAGCTCTCAGAACACAACCTGAAGGAGCCGTTTTCAGTAAACACAGCGAAGGCGGCAGACATGCAGGGTGACCAGCACCTGGGAGCGAATTAGCCCAGTTTACAAACCCTCAGCGAAAGTGACATGAGGTTAATGTTGCTGTGCCAACACGAGGACAGGAGGTCGCACAAGATGACTCACAGTGACGGTGCACAGCTTAAACGCTCCTGCTGCAGGAAAAGCTCAGAACTGCAGATTAACACCTGGTGATCTCAGGTCTGATGTTTCACTCAGATGTGCAAATTAGAGGTGCAAGTCGATATATTAGAGTACTGTGGAAAAGTCATTTCCTGTCTGATGATGAGTAATAGCTACATGCAAACTTCAGTAAAAATATTTTGAACTTAAAAAGTGAAACTTAGGTTCATGACAGAGTGATTGATGATTTAAAGATTTGTGCCTGACAGGTAATGACAAATGCAACAAAATATGTAATTGCAACAATTACATCAATTACAATTATTTAGGGCTGGCTCATAAAAAAATTCTGTTTTTGAGGATTTAATTTTTGGAAAATAAGATTTTTTTATTTAACAAGTCCCTTTTTGGGTTTCCCCAGTGACATTAACAAGCTTTTTTTCTTTTTTTTTTTTTACAGCTTCTATTGATTTTGACCTTGAAGTCGGGTCAACTCACGGTGCAATTTTTTTTTTTTTTTTAAGAAAAACAGTGAGGGAAAAATAATCCACATTTTATTTACTCTACAGAAAGAAGTCCTTTGCAATTGCCCTATTGCACATATTGATATTTCAACAATGATTGCAACTTGACATGTGCAACTCTACATAAAACCTGGAAATAGGTGCTTTTGATAGAGAGATGTCAGCCTGCTGAAATGTACATCGACGTACCGTATGGCATATAAATGCTATTCAGTTCAGGCCCCTTTAACATGAATTGCTGCACCAATGCAGATGGGCTCTAAAGTGATCATCTTGCGGTTCTCTGAGGCTGCTTCAGCTTCACCACACTGTAGGGTCTATGTTGGGTTATAAAAGAGAATCTCCAGCAAATTATTTAATAGGTTTTGCTTTAAAATTCTGTTAAGACTAAGGGTGGATTTGCATTGTTTGGTCCATTTTAATCAAACTAATTCATTTGCCTATAAAGTCCAGTTTGCTTGTAGAGGTGTGAATGTGTAATCGAACCCTGATACCGATCAAAACAATGAACTCTGGTCCACGCAAACCTACATCTCGGTTTGGTCGAAGTGAACTCTGGCACAGTTTGAATGCATATGTTGGACTAGAGACAGCTTCAAAAGCAGGAAGTGGAAAACAGCCCAGGGCATTCTGGGTAAATACAACCAAAACAAGAAGGAAATGCCTCATGCTCTTTTATCAAAGAGAAATTCTACAACCACTAAAATTGTGATTCTACTCCATTTTCGTTTACATTTTGTGAAGAAGGAAGTTATGCTCATGTCTTCTTTTGAGGTTTTTGTGTGGCTTCCTTCAGCCGTTCTGAGTGCAGCGCCACCAAAGGACAGGAGGAGGAAGAACAGTGTTTTCAATTAGTTTGGATCATTCAGCTGGTGAGGAAACGAACCGCACCAGCTGAAAATATAACTAATTTTGCAATTTTGGTCCCCAATAGAACACTTTTTCTATCCATTTAACTTTCCACAAATATAGTTGCATGAAGCAACTTGAAAAACTATAGTATAACATTTTTGTAATAAATGTGTTACATGCAACACCAGCTGAATTGTGGACTTTCATCGGCTGTAATCATCCAAACTAACTTGAATAAACAGATGATCTGTGTGACCATCATGAAACTGTGTACGAGTTTCACTTTCTTGACTTAAATATCTTTGATGATGTACAAATGTTTTTATATGCACCTCGAAGAACGTAAACAGCAGCTTCAGCATGTGTGTGAGCAGCTAAGAGTATTCAAACTCCGGAGGATAAGTAAAGAAATGAAGGAGGATGTGAGAGACAAGAAGCTGCTTCAAAAGGAAGCCAAAGTCAGAGAGAGTAAAACTACAACAATCAAGAGAAATGTCAAGGCCCTTCTCATTAGTCTGTTCATCCATCAGTCCAGCTCTGACTCAGCCCATCCCACGTTCCCCTCCGCAGAAGACTATGGATCACACAGGCAGGGTTATTTATAGCGCAGGATTCCCAGGGGGGAGATCCTCGCCCCTCTGGGTCTCCCTGCATTCACAGAAAAATCCCTGCATGTTTACACACCGCGCCTCGAAAACTGAGTCTGCACACTTAATCACAGCTATGTGTGCAAAAAAACCTTGCAAGTTGAGAATTAAAAAGAAACAAAATGCTGACATAACGACCCCCCATCATCTTACCCCCTACTCAAAAAAAACAAACCCCAGGTACTGAAGGGAGGATGGAGGCAAACGCCATGGTGACTGGTGGGGTTGTACCCAGCGGTTGGTTGGACAGCGAAGTAAGGGAGGGGCCTGAGGAAGACGGCTGACCAATGATGGTGGGGTGCTGGTTCAACTCCACAATCAGCCTGCATGTGCTGCATAAGCTCCTGAAGGCACCTAAATGCCTGGGACGGTACTTAGTGACGGTGAGTGTTCTGGTGCGCTGCCGCCTCTTTATTTTCTCCTCATCTGTTTTCACTTTTTTATGACGAAAGCGAGCCTGCACTCCCAAGGTCTGACTCAAGTGGATCAGTCAGAAAGGTGTTTAAGACTGTTATATTTGCAGCTGGGTAAACATTCACAATCATTATTTTAACAGCCAAAACAAAACCAAACACACACAAAAAAAATGAGAACACTCAAGAAAAATGTGCAAAATAATCTCTATTTCTGTGGACTTTTCTCCAATCTAAAGCAGGCAGTAGACAGGATGAACTTTTTGAACCGTTCATATGCATCTTAGCACACTGAGGAACAAACACAAACAGCCTCATGTGTTCACAGCAGACTGTACGGAGGGACAGGCGCAGCCATCTGCTCCATTCAGCTGAAGGCTGCTGAGCGTCCATACATCAGTACCATTCAATAAACACCGTCACCACTCAAAGCCGCACACCCACAAACTCTCTTCTCAACAGGACACACACACACACAGTCACACCTGCATTATAGACATAAACGCATTTCAGCATAAGAGTATAAACTATGAAAGGCTGCTGAGGGGAAAAAAAAGACATTTGCAAAGCATTTAATACAGGAACTCCTTGTAGAGAAGTCAAACTGCAGGAAAAAGCTCTCACCCATCAGTTGTGCCGTGCTGTCCGCTTGTTGCACGTTGGTGTGAGAGTGTGTTTGAAGATCTGAGCAGGAGCTTTTTAAAAAGTGTTTTAGTTTGTTTTTTAAATCAGCTGAAAGAAATACAGAAAGCAGCGTCCCCCTCCACTTCAGACGCGAAGCAGGAAGAAATTTCTGACAGAGTCCGTCTCGTCTCTCTGCCTCCTCTCACTGAGCCCGTTTTCCTCCGCTCTCCAGCCGCCTCGCTCTCTCTCGCTCTCTCTCCGTTGGTCTGGTCTCCTCCCACTCTCCCTCCCTCTCTCAGTGACATCACAGGGCAGTCTCAGGCATGTTAAGGATTTTACGAGCGTCACTAACTCCCTACCTCCTAATTCACCGGCTGACAAAAAAAAAAAAAAAAAAAAAAAGGCAGCGCCCGCTTTTGGCCAAACAAAACCAGAGCTTTTGTACAGGGCCTCTTCATGTTTTGACTGAGCAGTTGCACTTGCTCACATTTAATCTTCTACTTGTTGCACACACACACATACACGCACACCTTCCTGGCTTTTGTCTGTTTTAAAAACCTCCTACACAACAGGAACTCTTCGCACAGATAGCTGCTGTGAACTTGACTCGACAATAGATGCAGCTTGAAAGCGAAACATTTTGCAGCCACTGAAGATAAAAATCATCACTAACAGAGCTCCAGCTAATTCTTTTACAGATAAATAGGGGGTGAGACTTTATGCAACTTTCTTCTAATACAAACTGAGGGAAGTGTTACTCTGAATAATTCAATGAAGCAATTCTTAGAAAACAGGAACAGAAAGAAAACTCAGAGGATGAATCACAACAGGAACAGGACTGAAATATGTGAGCGTCTTAAAACACGGGAGATATTATATACATACAAATATAAATGTACGACAATTAATAATAGTTCAATGTAAATCAGCCAAAATCAGTCATTTCTAACTCAACAGAGGAATTAATCCAGTTTGTATTTAGAAAATAGATAATTATTATATGGAGAGGTTCCACTCTATTATATTTAAATTTGAACAAAATTTTGATTGAATATTTTTATTTTTATTGATTATTCTCATGTACTTTTTTTTTATAACTGTGCTTTTTTTCAAATTAAGTAAATTTTTTCATGATTGATATTTTAATGTTTCTTCATTTCCATCTGAACTGGGGAAAAAAAAGTGATTAGGAAAAATAGCCTGGCTGCAGCGTGAATGGCTGTTTACTCAGTGAGTGAAATAACTGTGGCAAAATTCACAGAACTTGACCGTTCATCATTCTGACAAGTGGTTGCTTTCTGATGGCTTTCTGTCATGCGAAAGTGAGAGGACACATGTGAAATGCACATGTTCCTGCGGGCAGCGCGGACAGAGAGCTGCGCAGCGGAAAATTGGGCAACACAGAAAGTTTGCGCAAATGTTTTCCAATAAAAAGGAGTGGCAGCTGATTATGGTTATTTTCATTCTCACGGTGAAGAAAAGAGGTGTGAAGGCAGCTTTTCTCCTCCACTTTATAAGATGTGAATGTAAAACAACACAAACAAAATAAAACTACTGAATTCAAGAGCTTTTCAGCTCCAAAGTACTAAAGAAGATAATCAGAATCATGAGGACCCAGTTAGGCTGCAGAGTCTGCCATGCATGAAAAACATGTTCATAAATAATCTAAAAATAAATATAAAACAAAATCAATTGTAATTTACTGTGACTGATAAATAAGTCTCATGGCAGCCGATGCTCACTCCGGACAAAACGACATTGATCACAATTCTAAATTTTGCAACATATATCGGTATTGCCATCAAAAAATGTATTTATATCATGCAGGCATAACTGGAAGTAATGTTATAATTTTTGAGTCATTAATCTGGTAAAGCATCTTCAGAGGGAGCTAAAAATTAGGGTGATGGCAGAGAGACCTTCCAACCTTAAAGACCTGAAGCTTGCAACAAATATAAATCATTACAATTCCAGAAAAAACGGGCAAAAAGTCAATCAGCAACTATTAAATGGGACCTATTCCAGTGACGCAGGTCAAGATTTTTTTTTATTAGAGAAATTATAAAAATAATTGAAATATAAAAAATAGGGGGGAAGTATCAATAATGTAATCAGTCCAAAGGATTGAAATCGGATAAAAACTGAATTTGTAATAATAAAATATATTAAAGTAAATGGTAACACTTTATTTGAAGGGGGGTGAACAAGACTAACATGACACTGTCATAAACATGACATAACACCTGTCATGAACATGAATAAGCCTTCATGAATATTTATGACTGTTGTCATAAACTTGACATTAACCAAGAAATCATTACTGTTTAAACTTTACATTTAATAACATAGTTACCTAATTTTTAAAGTGTAATCAGTAATACTTTTATAACAAATTTATATCAGTAATGATTTCTGACAGGTGTTATGTCATGTTTATGACAGTGTCATGACAGTCTTATTCACCCCCTTTCAAATAAAGTGTTAATAAGCAAATCATAAAATCTGGAGGAAATAGTTTAAGCTTAAATTACAAATGACATCTGTTATTAAAAAGCAACAAATAGGATGCTGTGTGGTGCAGAGGGAGAACAACCTGCACATATATGGAGACTCTGAGTCCTCAGCGCCGCCAGCCGTACGGAGTTCAATTCCCGACCCCGAGACCTTTGCTGCATGTCATCACCCTTCTCTCTCTGCCCATTTCCTGTCTAATCTACAGCAAATAAAAGCATGCCAAAAAACCCCAAAAACAACAGATTCTTTTTTTTCCCCTTTTCAAAAACTGACATGTCTTCTATGTTACTTCATTTACTTTTTCTCAAAGGATGAAAACAACACTATCTGAATGTGACAGTGGCTAGGAAAAACACTTTTAGCACAAGTGTTTATGGTGATTGTTTAATATATTAACATAAATCTCAAGCAGTAATGGGGCTTTAATGCTGCAGCCAAGGTTGAAATGAGCAGTGAAAGAAATCAACAAGTGGAAAGAACAAATGGAAGACGGATAATTTTGGCCATATTATGATGCTGCAGAAAGATTTGACTGCAACTTCAATGAGGTGGAACCAATGATTCAGGAGTTTTCAACAAGCAACTGCTCGAATTCAACTAATGTTCTGAAAAGCAACCTATAGATATGATGATAACGCAGCAAGTAGTGAGGTCGCACACAATTTTTTTTGTGTGTGGGGGTGCATTTTAGTGGGTATATGCATGTTGGGTGGTCTGATAATGTGTATGTTTGCGGTAGCTATTTCTGAAGTATGGTGCAGAATCCAGGAAGCCTAGTTTTGTTTGATCTGACAACACACCCACACACCTGGCTGCGATAAAGGTCTGTGTTATCAGCTTGTTGTACGGCATTGACGTCAAAGGCTTAGCTGAGCTCCATGCAGCCATGACACCGGCAACAGCTAATGCTGGTGATCCCAAACCACAATGGCACACACAAACACACAAAGGCAAACACATCTTTCATTTTTAGATCAGGGAGAATCACCCCCAGGGAGGGTAGTGAAGCAGAGCAGAAGCAAACCAAGTGAACTTTGCACAAAAAAAAATAACAAAAATCAATGCATGCACACAGGGTGGTGTGCAAGTCAAAGACCCATGGAAGTAAGGCAGGAACCTGTCACGCAAAGAAATATCACTTCCTCTGAAAAAAGGTCAGAACCTGTTCAGGACTTCTCATTGGAGTAGCATTTACTTAACTGACCAATAACTGTTCAGGTATGTTAAGCACACCGTGTACTGGTGTGTTTTTACTTCGCTAACGAAACCCTTTTATAAGGGAGAAAAAAAGTTATTCAAACTAACTTGATCCTATGTAACAAAAAAAAAAAAAGAAAAGTGCTGCTAGTCAGAAAAAGTAGTCAAAAAAAAAACATACACACATCATGTCTTAATTTTAAAATAATATAATTAAACAGGATGAGCAAAAGCAGAGCAGTGGTAAACATTTCCAGGAGGTGCCACCCTCTGAAAAACATCAACGGCTCATCCATGAGGCCCTAAAAGACCCCAGAATGACATCTAAGCACTGAGGGCCTCATTTCAGAGAAGGTCAGTGTTCCTGATTCAACAATAAGCAGAAGAGTGAGTCAAATGTTACAATTTTGGTCCCCAATCGAAGCGAGTCTACCGGGCCATCCAGTGTGAAAACACCCATTCAGGCTCAAAAATCTATGTGGCCTAATAAAAGCCGATTGGTCCTGCCACCAAAAGTTTAATTGCAGTTGCTACTGCATTTATAAGGCTGGGGGCAAACATGAATACAGAAAAGGTCAGCCTTCTAACGTCAACAGAAGTCATGACACAGAGCACACATTTGATACATAAGAATTTGTAGTGAGATGTAAATCTACATGCAGAATTTCAGACTTCCTAAAAGTTTCAAATTCCTTTCTTTACTGGACATAATTTATTTTTCCCCAAACACTTGAGTATGAGAAAGTAAACAAATGAATCAAAAACTGAAATCAAAAACATCAACAAACTGGGTTTTATTATCTGTATTTTTCTTAAATCGTGAAGCAACAGAATTGTCATTAAGTAATGCATCCATCCACTTAGGTTGATCGAATCCAAACTGAATAATCCTCAACTAAATGCAAATTCCTCCAAGCAGCTTGTAAAACGTTGATACTTTTATTCTGTTTGGAGAAGTTCAACACATTTGGAGCTGCATTGCTTTGTTTGACTCCTAAACCAAAGCAGAACAGAAAACATTATGAAAGCTCACTCTGCTCTATCGCTGCTTTCCACATCTTGGTAACTTCTAGATCTTACAGGCACAAGCATGTCAACTACACCAGAAAAAGAAAAACAAAAAAAAACAAACAAACAGACACACTAAGCAGTCTGCGAAGAAAAGTCTTCCAGCTTTTGAAGATGGAAGCAGAAGAAAAAAGTTGAATGAATGTTGATGTTTTGGCCACAAAGACTTTACAGAAAAGGTAATAGGTGTGTGAAAGACGCTTTTTGCAGTAATTCTCAGCTTTCTGAGGGACTATTTATGCGGGATAAATAGTTCGTGTAGCAATCTGCACTGGAGTCAGCGCGCACACGTGTGCCTTAAATAATACATGTGGCATAATGATTGCAAGGCATGCTGAAATACACATTGTGGCAAGCAGGCAGACATTGCTGATGAATAAGTAATGCACAGCGTCCAACTCGTAATATACATACATTCCCGCACGCACACACACACGAGGCGAGCGTGCACTTCATAACCACAAGTCTGTCGAGGCTTGTGGGGGGAGAAGACGGCACCTCTAATGTTTTCAGCTTCCTATGCTCTTGTCTTCTGCCTCACTGCGCCTGGAGAGGAGGGGGAAGGAAACGGGGGGGAGGGCTGCTTTTTTCATCCATCTCCTCAGAGGACCCCAGATCCAACTCTAAATATCAGTGTCGTTTATTATTGATTTGGGTTATTTATAATACAGACACTCACTACTCCCCCTTTCCCACACAAAACCAAACACACACACACACACACACACACACACACACACACACACACACTTTGGTATTTTGGTTTTGTCAGAGTGCAGAAGCTAAATATGATTCTTCAACTCAAAAATAATCTTTTCTAAAAATAAACACACTGCCAAAACTGGGGGGAAGCGGTGGGGGTTGTCCCATCAGACGATCAGTTCCCAAAACGACACACAAAAAAACCCCTTGTAAAAGTGAACAGAGCACAGGGTAAAAAGCTGGTGGGCTCTAAATGACACTGTCTCCTAAGATCGCAGGAGGGTTAAAGCAAAGACACTATTCTTTAATTTTAACAAATGCATTATTTCATGGCTAATTTTTAAAAAGATAAATTTTCTGTTATCATTTGCTTGACCAGAAAGAACCACAGTTTACTCATAAGTCTGACTAAAAAGAACTAAAAGGTAGCTTTGAATTACTTAAATATTTTAATACTTCAGATTTATAAAACCAGACCACTTCATACTGACAGCATCTACTTTACAAATCCTTTACCAGGTAAGGTACTGTGGTGTAAGAATTTGACCTGTGCTATTCAGATGCAATTTAAAAGGTACCAAACATTTTTAAAAATTAAATCAAATCAAACAGAATTTGTGCTTGAAGCTGCTCCCGCCTCACTGCAGCATCCAAGCTTTGTTCTTGATATTCAATAAAACCAACAACGCTCAGAGTCCTGAAGAGCACCTTGAAATATCAAGGCTTTCCAAACACCCAGACAACATGACAAGATGAGAATACTTGAGTCGTTGCCTGCAGCGGGGACTTCCTTTCATTCATATTTTACATCCTCTCCTTCCATCTCAATGGTAATGCCTTTCCCGACTGCAGCGCAGCTTGCAGCAGACGCAGAGCCATTAACTGTGAGTGATGCGAAACTGAACTTATAAGAGATGTCAGCACACCACAGTGCTGCCTGCGCTCTTCAAATCTAAGAGGTCACAGAATCAGATCAACTCATCAGCCCATAACCCTCCAGTTCCATAGGAAACCAGTCAGACTGGGCTGTGGAAAAGCATTTCCCCACTTACAGATTTCTGCGCTTTGCTTTTTTCACAGATTAATTTTTCAGATCGGTCTATCGTCTATAACCACTTAAACTGAGCAGAACTGCAGAGGGAGGAGGGATGCACCGTGGATCTCCCAGCTTTAAATTATCCAAGCCAACCTCAACCTTGGTGAAAATCTACCTATCCCCTTTATTAAATTATGAATAAATGCCCCTAATACATATTTTTAGACACATCTGTTCAATTTAACCCAAGTCTAATTTCTCCTAGACGAGTAGATTCAAGAAATCCCAAACATGGAACCTTCCTTACATCAAAAAGTAAAAATTAAGAGCATCTAAAATGCAGCAGGACAGTGATCCACATCAACAAATCAATCTCTGAAATAATGACCTGAACTGAAGTTTTGGAGTGGTGCAAGGATGTAAAGTTACTAGTTACCACACATTCTTAATCGCATCTGTTGCTTCCAACAGTGGCAAACTTGCTCATTTCTAGGGAGAAATTATATTTTTACATAGGGCCAGATTGATCTGGACAGCTAAATACTTTTTCACAGCATCTGTGTGAGGCAGACGAACACTAAGAAAAGATCACGTTCCGATTGTGAATAAGAGCATCCGAGACAAAATCTGAACATCATTCATGCAACAGTTTATCCTGCGAGGAATGTTTATACTTGTCTAGGTCTCCTTTGAAGTAATAAGCCACTCTGATAAGACACAAACCATGACAAGATGGATGCATAAACATCCAACTCCCTCCTTCGTTCCGTCTGAACTTATGCACTTGACTTAGAAAACTCTTAGAGGCAATATAAGTTGGGAAACCGCTGTCTATTTCTTTCTTTAAAAGAGACTGTGGCGAAACACACTGAAAGCTATGTTATAACCATTAGGCTATCGGTGTGTGTGTAGTGAACTCCCCCTTCCCGGATTAGGGAAGGCTAGTCTCTGGTTCAGATGGTGTCAGGGCCTTTTCGAGCAAACAGCAATGGGTCTGAACTTATAAGGAGTCATCTATAATAGATACAAGATTCTTGTGGACACATTTGGTCATGGTAAGGCTTTTAAAAGCCTTTACAAAGTTCACCTCTGCATAAGCAATTGAGCTTAAGAGGAAGGCAAAGCATGAGTGGTATTTCATGCTCTGATCGGATTAATACCACAACCATTTAAAAAAGGAACTGGAATGTTTCTAAAGTACAATTTGTTTGAATCTTTTGGTGGGAAATTGAATTTAGCATGCTAATTGACCATTCATCCATCGTCTGTGCAGAGGTGTGGGAGCCGGTGCGTCTCTCCAGGGGCCATTAGGCGAGAGGCGGGGTACACCCTGAACAGATCACCAGTCTGCTACAGGGCCACACAAAGACACACAGGTCAACGTCAGCAAAGAGTAAATAATAGAGACCAATTAACAGTCACAGGATTCGAACCCAGAGCCTTCTTTCTCCAGAGTAAATAGTGTTCCAGCAGTATCATTGTCCAACCCTAAGTGTCCAAGTTTACTGAAATTGAAAGGTATTAAAGAGAATCGGAGACCAGTGACAAACCAGGACTGGAAGCATGTTTAGAAAATCCAAGATTCAACAGAGTTACAGACTCCATTTACTTGTTTCTTTTTTAACACTACAGAAATAGTGCTAAAACTATTTCTGCATTCTTTTTGTATTTTAAGACAAAAAGAATGATTATTCTTAACTTTATGTCATGCAGTCACAGAGGCAGCCTCACTTTAGGCACTTTATATTGACAGACTGGGGGTTGAAGCTGGTGCAGGTTTTATACAGTAAACATGGAAATAATAGTCATGTAAAAATACCTCTTATTTTCAAAAATGGTATAAAACTGCTTTTAAATAATGCCCATAATAAGACATAAAACGGTAAAATACAGACTTTAAAAGTTCACAGTGAATTTCTATTTACACTATTCTAAACTATGTTGTGTTTTATATTTATGTTAAGTAGCATAATTTGGTAAAATTTTATATTAATACTTAGAATTAAAGTTTTGAAATGAGATCAACATTTAAATCATATCCAGTTAAAATGCTTTTAAAACCAGTAAAAAAAAACTCTATCAAGCGCTTTGTGTGAGAAACTGTGAACTTCTTTCTTTGTTAAACCTGTTTGTCTAACAAAAACCCCGATAAGAGACTCTCTGATGAAGCACACAGACTAACAATAGCCCTCTCTGCTGACTCCCAGTACGTTTGTGAAAGCTGATCCTGGCAGCCAAAACAGCAAAACACACCAGGCCCCATGCAATATTTATAACCCGGTAACATGGTAAAATCTTCCCCCATCCACCAGATCCAGACAAACTTGGTCTCAGAACCTGCTGTATCCATCGGGATAATGGACCCCAGGCAGACAAAGTAGGTTAAAACACTGTCTGCTCTACTGGAACACAAAAAGCGTCTGACTCCAGAGAGACTGCCTCACTTTCTAAGACCTAAATGTGAGAGTGGTGTCCCTTTTTAAACGACTCAACATGACCGCCGCAGTCTACGGTTATGTCCTGAAATGTAATTAGAAAGTGCTCCGTTTGTTATCTGCTAGAATCTAATTTACTTTCACCACAAACTTGTAGCAGAGTTTGTGGTGAAACCTGCAGCAGAGCTATGGTTTCATAAGGTGCAAGTCAAGGACTTTCTGACATCGAAATTAAGTCTAATAGAATTACTCTTATAGAGTTTAACACAATTTTACTAATGAATAATGAATATTAGATCAATTGCATCCTCATTCTCTTTAGCTAGTCAGACAAAGGGCACTACTCCAACCAACCTATACTAGTTCCTTTATTTGTATTGCCATGAAATGAAATTTGCTTCCTGCTTTTCGAGCAGTCTTTCGTCTGCTTGGCGTTCACATATGCATTCTTAATGCACCAGAGCTCACTTCACCTGAACCGAGACCTAGTTTGGTGGGCAGATTGAAGTTTGTTACTTTGGTCGGCATCAGAGTTTGATTATGCATTCACAACTCCCCAAACCAACCAGTTTTTCTAGACAATCAAACTCTGGTTCGATTAAAGGAGACCAAACAGAGCTGGTGTGAATGAGCCCCAAGTTACTTGGAAAAGGTATGAAAACCCATCCCACATTGATCAGCAAAAACTGCTTCTCTGAGGTGATTTCTGTTCTCTTTCTTTCATACACCCATACTCCAGACCAGGCAATGTATGAAGCTCCAGCTTTTATAGAAGTAATTGATGAATTACATTTAAATAGCAGCATCTGATTTCTTCATTCCGTCTTGAACCTCGCCGTTTCAGAAAGAGAGTACCTTGTTTTTTTTTTTCCCCCCAGCAAGACCGTATGTGTAAATGTGGCTGAACAGAAACGTGGCAGCTGCTCAACAACTCTTGTCGATACCAAACTGGCAGTAAGTGGAGGTGCCCATGCCAGGTCAGGGAGTAACAGTGGGTGGGGGGCTGGTCCTGGGTTCATGTAGCCCATCTGGAAGCCATAAAGGCTCCCTGATGAGCATGTGTACAAAACAGGTGGTCTTCCATTAGGGAAAAGGAGTGAGTTTGAGTTCAGGATTGTCATTGCTGTCACTGCTGTAATCCAGAGCTCAAAATTCAATATAGACAATTAGCAATGTGGTCATATTGGTAAATAATATATCTCTAACATGAATGATTAATGCTTAATGCTTCAGAGGCAGCATACCTCACTCTGAAAACACATTTCTTCTGGAATGCTCTCCTCGATCTGTGATCGTCTGAGTATGAACTGGAGTAAAACGGCAAAGCAAGAAAATAGCAGACGAAAGAAGAGAGGACGTTACATTTCTAGAGCACAAGACAACACAGTAGGGTTGAAACGATTAATCAACTTAATCCTGGTGAATCGATTATTTAAATAATTGTCAATTAATTTGGTAATCAATTCATTGTTAACTGGAGTATACAGACTCTAAAGGCCACAACACTCTTAAAGAAGTGATTAAACCAAAACTGTATAAAAATATGTCCATTTTCTATTCATGATAGATAAACATTTCTTAACTGGCCTAATTTTAACTTCGTTTGATTCAAACGCTGTACAAAAACACTGTTTAGCATCTTTTTCTGTAATGACGTTACGTCGATCAGAATGGGCTGAACTTTTCACATGTAGGTGGGTTTTTTAACTACAGATGCATCCTTTGCTACATATTACCAAAGGAATGCTACGCAACTGCATTTTTGGTAATAAAATGTTTGGTTTTTTTCTTATTTAAAATAGGAATTGAATTAATATTTATTTGCATATTTTAATGTATTTCTAATTTTGGATAAAAAGGCTTAAAAGGAGAATGTAGGGTTAACTAAATCTGGACTAAGGTCCAGCATTCGGCTACATGAGGAGCCCAACATGTTTCAGCATGAAGAGGGGGAGGCGGAGGGGTCTGGCCGGAAGACAAGAGTCTGGTCGCAGTGACCTCCAGAACATTTGTCCTCTGGAACACACCTCGCTGTCCGTCTCTGTCATTTCAGTACTCCTGCTGTCCCTTCTTCCTCTGCACTTCCTCGCTCTGCTCTCCATGTGTCACATTTGATGTTTCAATATGGGGAATGAATTCCGAAAGGATTCAACAATCAAGTTTCGCGTCTAAATCCTGTCTAATGTGACTCAGAAGCGATCAGAGCGTGTTCAGAAATGGAGGCGCCGCATGTGAAAGAGTTTGGTTTTGTCAAAAGAAATGTTTCTCCCCACTTTTGTGATTTCCTTTTCCAGAGTTTTGAAATGGTAATGAGGCTGATGATATTTGCATAATGTGCCATTCCTCCGTTTTTCCTGCTTTTTCAGACCCTCTCCTCCTAAAATTGCAGTTCTGTTCCTTTTAGCATCTCCACCCACCCCCCACCCATCTCCATTCATCACATTTACACCCACTCCTGCTCTCTCCGTCTAACCCACTCGTAGGTTTTTAAGTGCTCATAGATTATTGACAAGTAGAACTATAAGATAAAGCTTAGGAGCTGGCCAAGTGGTGTGCTTCCACCTTAAATCACTCTCTCTCCGTCCTTTCATATCAACACTTTGCAGACAGAATATGCCTCTGCGCTCAAGCCTCACAAAACACAAAAAAAACAACAACTGTCAAGGATCCATAACGAAGCCCTTCTGCAAGCAACAAAATCCACTTGTGGTCTTCAGTAACTGTCACTTCTGCTCCTTCTCCCACTCTCCTCCGCTGTTTTTACCATTCTCCACTCTTCCTCCTCCTCCTCCTCCCATCACTGCTTCTCTCACCTTCCCCTCCCTCCTCCTCGCTTCCTGCAGCGTCTGTGCTCTGACAGTTATGTGCGAGTGGAGCGTGGGCTGCTGCTAATTTGTGCAGAGTGGGAGAAAGCTGTTTTGGCTCGTGGAGGCAAAAAAGCTCAGTTTAGCCTGTGCGCCGGGATGGATGGATGGAAGGATGGATGGATGGAGAGACACACAGACCGCCTTGCTACGCAAACGCGCTCCTATTTGTGCATGTTTGTTTAGTACATAATTCTCACCCCATCTCCTAATGTCACATGTATTCAGATGGCAGCAGATGCACAATTCCTACATTCAGCTCCTGAAAGGTTCCTCCTCTTACGGTACTTCCTCCTGAGCGCAATTTAGTCATCCTAATTAATATGCACTCAAATCTGTTTGCATCAGTCTTCCTCATCAGCCTCAACGCTTTTATCCTTCATTTTTAAATTTCAGCACCATGAATCATTCCCTTTGATTCAAGCTCAGTCAAGTTGTCTGCCGAACTTCTTGAACAAAAAAAAAACAAAAAAAAAAAAAAAAAAAAAAAAGCTAGCACTCCTTGACTGGTAGCTTTAAGGTCAGCTCTGCCAACTGCAGCCGCTCATGTCTCATTAAGGTCTGAGTCAAAATGGACTTTGCATGACTAAACACACAGAGGGAGTGTCAGTGCTGCTGTTGGCACCCAGTTAATTCATTCTAACACATAATATGAATGTGTTAGCAGAGCATTTCAGAGCGTTTAGTCCAATAAAAAAACCCTGCTGTCCTTTTTTTGGCAGGTATTTAAACATTTAGTTATTCTTAGAGCTGAGAAAGAAGGATTTTTTTTTTCCTGAATAAGTGACAAGATTTAACAGTAATTAACTAAAGTCCACAATAGATAATATAACTGGGTTTCTTTACATGTAAGTTCATTGTGTAGGTGCATGGGTAGCACAATACATCAGAAATATATCACACAATACACTTAAGTATTTAATAAACTATAATTTGTATCTTACTTTTTTGCTAATGTTTCTCAAAACAGCAGCTGCAGATAGATGAACCTTTTTCCATAGTTTTTATAATTAGCTATGTGATATTTATTTAATATTCTAATACGACTGTATTATTTAAGAAAGAGGAAGAGACATAATAATAATGAATTTTATTGTATGACAATATTTTGTGGTAAAATTGTGATAACAATAAAAGTGACAATAATAACTATTCAATTCATTTTTAAAGTAACTGTATGGCTGCGACTGTGAAACCCAGAAACACAAATACTGCTGTTGGAAAACATTCCCATTTGTAACTTTAGGACAACCAGTGACAAAGTGCAATTCATATCCTTAAACTGAAAATCATAACTGCATTAAGTCATTTTTTCAAATGTATTGATATTTACAAATGTTTTCATTGAACAAATATTGGATAAAATAGTAAAACTAACAATCCCGACATCATTAACTAGAATTTGTCATGACATTGATAAACCAAACTTATCGTCATGATAGGAACTTTATCATGATAAATGATAAATAATACGATAAATGCCCATGCTCAGCTCTGCAGCTGGATAAACTCTCAGATCTCTGTGTGGAATAAACCCAAAGCACCAGAATTTAGGGAGTTTAACTTCATAATGCTGTTAAGTTGAGGTGTGAGGATTTCTCATGATGGCATCTCTAGTCAAAGTGTATTTAGTTTTCAGACGCTCATTTTGAAGAGACAGGAAATAATTCTTGATTTGGCTAAAAAAGGCAGCTTGTCTGACTCGCCAACAAAACTCGGTTACAAACGCACTTAAGAAGCCTCAACCACTTTTCATGGGAGCAACCCACATACTAATCTCTGCTGCTCAACCCTCCAATTGATTTTTATTACTAATGCTGCAATATTTAAAAGCAGATACACAGGCTTTCCAATGCTGGAAGATCTATTGCCAAAATAAATTGTTATACACGGAAAAAACACACCAGACACAAATTTGCTTTACTTCTTGTGCCAAATTTCCTTTTCCTGCCCAAGAATACCTCAGATATTTTGTAGTTTTTTTTCTCTTTTTTTCATATTTTTAGTTTTTGCTGAAATAGTTATGTCAAACGTTCTGAACTTTGATGAAATGGTAATAAAAAATCCCAAAGATCTTTTGTACTCAGGGCACATTTATCTAGTTCTCATCCAGCACATCCCATCTGAAGATTACAGTGCTTCCAGTGGAGAACATAGACTACACAATGGGTTACAGATTTTTCTAAAAAGGCAAACAGCATAAGACGACTTTACTTCAAAAATAAAGTTTCAGATATACTTTATTTTCCCTCAATATGCTCATTCGCCTACACATCAGCATTAACATTTTCTGTCTCTCAGTAGGGAGTCAGTTAGATCTTCTCTAAATGCCAACATATTTAAATCTATTTCTGTCTCAAAGTCTCTCCAAAGGAAGGTTTCTAATGATAAGGACTTGTTCTGTCTTAGCCGCAAAACTATATTTCAACAATTTTTTTTTGTGTCCATTCTAAAAACTTTTCTAAAGATGACACTGACATTTAATAAGCAAGAAGTATTAAATAAGTAAACAATTCAGCTATATCAATAAATTTTGCTACTTGTTAAAGTGATAGCTGCATAGCACCTGTCCAGTTTGAGAGTATTTGGAGAATAAAAACTAATTATTAAAAATAAACACATAAATGTCTCTCCTAACAAGGATTATCTTTGGTTTTCATAAAAGCCTAATTTTATAGAACAAAGTGTGATTCTTGAACTGACCTCTTTCCCTGTAGACGTTTGAGCTCTTATTTAAAAACATGGCCGCTCTGACCGGAGAGGCCTTTTACAAGAGAGGAGAAACTAGAGAATTTTAGGACTGCCATGTGCCAGGTGACTGAACATTTACACCAACATAAGAGAAGGTGGGATCAAAAATCCACACATAGTTCACACTGGTTCTTTCCATTTGGTCATTTATCAAACCAAAACAAGAAACCCCCAGAAAATCTTTTAACCAGTCACTGAATAAACTTCAGCACCTTTCTGGAGAGAACATCTTGCTCTGCCCCTCCTCACTGCAGGCATGAAGACAGAGGACTTTTAATTAGCATATTACATTTATGATCATAGTTTTAAATTTAAACTAATGTGTTTTCACCAACCAGACAATAAGAGTGACTCAACACCAGCCTCCTGAGTGTTTGGAAAAGACTAAAAGCACATCAGCTGATTTAAATTTTAATGTAAATGAGAGGGGAGGGGGATGGCAACGCTCTGATTAGCGTTTTTGTCTCTGATGTGCAATTTAAAAATAGAGTTCATTATCACGAGTGTGTATGAATCACCGTCCAATTTAATGAAACAGTCAGCCCAACGGTGCAGAACACATTTGACTGTATGTTTATGCCATTATGCAGGCGGTGAAACATGTTATTAGCAGACCGGAGCTGCAGGTCTTCAGCGCCCATGAGAGTGACATCATTGATGCATCAGCATTTCATCTGGCCACACAGGACAAACATGCCGCTTGTGGGCTGATGACCGGCTGATGTGGCGAGATCGTCCTACATTCCTGTCAACAAGAACATTAAGTTCCAACAAAATCTGCCTGTTGGACACGCAGACGCACATGAACGCCGACATGCAGGGTGCTAATTCTGAACTGAGTCGCTCGCTGAATAATACATGGTCAGGTGTTAAAAACAACGTGCAGCGTCAGCCGGTGGACATTATTACACGCCTGGAACCAAATAATAAGTTTGCTCACGAACAGACGTTGACAGATTCCGTTGTTAAGCCATACATTAGCAAGCAAAGGCAACCACAAATACCAGATTCCCATTTGAGCACTTAAGTTCTGTAATCATCTGTGGCGCATTACACAAAAAAAAAACAAAAGGTGCCTTGGGCGTTTTACTGGGAGAGTATTTTAGATGGTCATGGCGATGAGAAAAGTACAACTATCAACATGATCTGATCAAAAAATATGTCCTTTATAGAAACCTTTACTGAAAATGAGTGATCAACATCTTATTTGTGCAAAAAACACTTTTGTGTATTTACCTTGTTCTTGACTGGCAGGTGAACTCACAGTATGTGGGTGTAAGAAATTAACAAAACGGCATCGACTCTTCAAATCTGGAAATCTAGCATGCATACTGTCATCTCCAGCTATGCCATGATTTGACAAACTGTTAGATGAGATACATGCTTTCTATCAGGAACACCAACTGAGAGATAAAGGAGTCAGCCTTGAAGTAAAATAAAAAAAAAGTTAATGAATGTATTTTTCAAATTTCTATTTGGATAAAGTTCTCAATTACATCCAGGTTGTGTAATGTTGAAACAAAATGATTCATCAAGTTTCTTTCAGCATGTGACTGTCTGAGGAAATAATTTAGTGCTATTATAAGAAGCCTTGGTTATGAAAATGTCTGTTTTTAACTGCTGTATCTGTGTTTAAGACTCTTGAGATCTTGAGTTGCTTCTTTGGTGAAGGAATTGAAAACTTGGGTATACAAACCATTTATAGTTCATGGACTTCAACCATTGTTCATGACTTTATTTGCAAATTTTCATTGATAATGGAAATAAAATTGTAAAAATTGTCAAAGTTTGTAAGTTATTCAATTCAATTGTACGGAATTCATGGAAAATAAATTATGGCACTTTATATTTATTTTGGTTCTGGTTCCTGTTGGGACAAACTAAGATGACTTTTGACTGACTGAAATACTTTCCATTTAAAAAGTTTTTCCTGACATTTGTTTTTGTCGGTTTTCTAAAATTATAAAATATAACCCCATTGGTTGTCTGTAGAAATGTTACTTGCTACCAGTGATTCTCTAATCATCAGGAAAAAACTTTTACGATGCTGAATTTATGGTTTTATATTTCAGTTTCAAACACAGAGTCCTGGTGTTTATGTGGTGCCCATAAAAAGGTGAAGAAAGTGTTGAAGTGAAAAATAAAAACAAATGTCAAAGTATGGCTTGCAGCGAGTTTTACTAAGACATGAGGAAATTGTCATTATTCTTAAATCAGAGGGAACAACGGAGGAAATGAAAACACTGCAGGGAGGAAGAAATCGGCGGAGTGTGTGTGCTGTGTCACAGTTGAACGAGCTGCGGCGCGTACCCACACCTACTATACATTCTGTTTTTCTGGGTTGCTAGGCTCTATTTTCAGCCAAAGCAGACTGCTCCATGACTAATACATGACAGAGGGGCGGGGCACAATTAAAAATTCATGACATATACAAAAATGTGCACCAGATGCATTTCTTGAAATTCCTACTGTAGATGAGGCTTCTTTTGCTGGTCTTCTTCAACAAACAGAGAAGAGAAGAGAAGATAAGATAAGATAAGATAAGATAAGATAAGATAAGATAAGAGAAGAGAAGAGAAGAGAAGAGAAGAGAAGTTTTGAATTGACCGACTATTATAAATGATACAGCTTGTGTTAGTAGGGTGGCAGCAGCAGATGGCAGAAAGATGACACCGAGACTTAACGGGCAAGACAAAGCCAAGGAATCACACACTCAAACACACACAAAGGAAGAGCTGGAAGTGCAAGCGCGCGTCCTGCCTTTACCCTCTGTCGTCCTCATTTCCCATTTTCCCACTTTGGTCAAAGCACTTTGCAAAATGCTTTTTTTTTTTTTTTTTTTTTTTTTTTTTTAAAAAAAAAAAATCAAAAAAAAAAAAAACTCCAAAAAATGTTTTTTTTTAATTTATTTTTTTATCTGCACTTGTTGATGAAACATATCTCATGGAATCCGTGCAGCTTCATGTGTAATTCCTGTGCAGGAGAGCCAGGTCGAGTGCTCTGAGCTTTAACACGCGGCGATGTGAAAAAATCTCCATGGGAACCACAATAAACAAATATCCAGAGAGTGGGAGAAGCACATTCTTCCACAGTTGAAGAATAATGTTCCTTTCAACCTCACAGCACTAAAATTAGCACTGCAGCCCTACACCCTGAATAAATACAATAAAAAGATGATGTGGTTGCAGGGCTGGATAATGTTAACACGTTTTACAGTAAGACAGAAGATGACACAGTTCCCCCAGGAGAACTTACATCATCCTCCCTTTATGTATTTCCAGCATAAAGCAGAACTGTTTGTAGATATTAACTTTCACAGCTTGAAGGAATAATTTCAACATGACAAAACATCTATGTGTTTGATTTATCTGTTGCTTTTGAGGTTAAAGAGAGTTTCTCATAAGTATGACTTTCTGTTTCCCTTTTAATACAGAAATGTTGACGAATTGAAAGGAATATCAGTTCGTATATATACCGAAACCCAGTATATGTACTCAGTACTTAGGCTGGGTTGATTTTGGTTGAATTACTGCGTCAGTGTGTAGTAGGTGAATAACTTGTACCACTTATGCCACTTTTCAGTTTTTCTTTCACTCAATTTTCCATCAATACACCTGAACGTAGCAATTTGAAAATGATGCAATATTCTAAAAAAATAACTTTTATTGTAAGCTTTAATAAAAAAAAAACTGTAAAATAATAATGTTTTAAATGCATTACTCTACATCACTTTATTGATTTGAAGCCATCCATGCAAATGGAGAAATGAGGCTGGGGAGTTCACAGCACATGTGCACTGAGCTATAGTCACATATTTTGTTAGATATAGAAATTAAAAGAGGAACATTGGATAATTCAGCAGGAAACAAAACTAAAACCAAATGTATGAGAACAGAAAACTGTCATGAGATACAAAACGTTTCCATAAAGAACTGGTGGAATCTGTTTAGAACACATATTGTTTGTGCTTTATGTTATTTACAATTATTTATCAAAGTAAGAAATGTCCTGCAGTGTGTGTTTTTGCTTTATGGGGACATGCATAAGTCAGAAACAGTGGAAAGCACCATGTGATGGATACTTTAATGCTTTGACCTCTGTGACCGGCACCATATGGAAGCCTCTCAGCATGGATTCCCCAGCGACATGAAGAAACACGCATATGGCCTCTAAATATACATTTAAGTTCTAAATATTATTTGCTCTTCTGAGATCATGCAGGAAAACGGACTTGTTTCGTTTCCATGTGTCACATCTCATTTGTAAAGGCCGAGCTACGTCGACAGACTTCCTTGTGGATAGACATACGTGATCGCCGCATGGAAAAAGGAAGAGCGGGGACGCCAAGTTACCGATGGCTGGCAAGACGACAAGTTGGCTCAGAGGGTTGCAGGAAGCAGGAGTGTCTGGTTCAGTGGATGTAAACCCCGTCCTACAAAGCAGAGGAGAATCCCCTCCGTCATAAGAGACAAGATTACAGGGAGCACATGGGTGTTTGTGAGAGCTGTCTCAAAAAAAAAAAAAAGTGAAGCACTATCAGACACGTAAATCAGCAAACACCTCCCGCTCCCACTGGGCCTCCTGTACTTCAACACGACCAACAGTTCACCACACAGCGGGCCACGCCAACCTGTCTGGTCCATTACAACCCAGTCTGGTGTATTCCCAGCTCTCAGTATCAGCTTCAGAGCTTTGCCACCCTCCACTCTGCCAACTATGCCATCCTGTCTGCTGAGGCTCCACCAAAATTGTCCTTCTGCTACAACCAAACTCGGAGCCAGCCTCCAGAGAGTGCCAGCAACACCAACCTGTCACTGCAACTCTAAACCACAAGATAATCTGCCGGGGAAGCCAGCATATGAGAAGATTCACTCCAAAATTAGATATGCATGTCACTGACTGCTGAAATAACTGACACTTATATTACATGACTGTTCTTTGAAGTTCAAACGGATAACGTGCATTCTCTAAAAGATAATTTAGTGTCTATAACTGGCTGTGAATCAATTAAGATCTTTTACAGCTAATGGCAATCATTATTTATAAGGACAAAAATGTTACAAATTCGTAGGACCAAACAGAAATTAAAATATTTACCGTCCACAGAAACCAGATCAGATAAAATCAGAAGGTGGCTGGATTTTTGGCACTAGAGGACTTTACTGACATTCAGTGAAGGAAAATCGGATTAAGGACACAGAGCAAGAGTTTAATCACACTGTGCCTTTTAGAAAAATATGTTTAATATCAAAAACTGGGTAGAAGAGCACTGTATGTAGGACATATAGAAGGGTTAATCTAAAATAATGTGAATAGTGAAAAACAAAATGATTCCTGATGCCTTCCATATATTGTCTGGAGTATAAATATCTTTATAAGTATTTTATTAAAAGCATATATTCTTTAAAACGGTAACCTTTGTAAAGAATTTATGCATAAATTAGTCTCACAAAGCTTACAAGACTTATGTGCAAACAATAAGATAAACATACAATATGATATGTAAGTCAACACTCATACATTCATGGAAGATCCACCTGAATCATTGACTTTCAGAAATGTTGCAGCTGCAAACTACATTTAAAATAACTACACTGATAATTGGTGCAACAGATGATAAGATAAACATACAAGTCTGAAACTCCGTGTGGACTGTTTCCTACAGCATTTTTGTTTTATTAAAAAAAGGCTCATACTTCTAAATATCTGCATGACCTGAATTATCCTTCAGCATTTCCAGACGCTTTGCAACCCAACCCTGATGCTGGATTCTTAATGGGGAATCCAGCAAATCTCTAATCTCAGTGTTTCCCAAGCCTTCTCCGAACCAAACTCTCCTGGCATCCCTTCTTTGTGTGAATTCATCCCAGGTGTAACAATGCAACACCTCATTCCTTTGGTAAACAGGGTTTGCATTAATGTTAATGACATTAGGTTATTTGGGTAAACAGACACTGCCATAAACCTGCCACCCTTTTTTGAATTGTTCATGTTTTTCCACATAACATTGCTGTAGCTAAATGTTCGATTCAGAGCACTGCATCTGCTGGTTGGTCTCATTGTAGCATCAATATTTCAGAAGAAATTAAAGCTTTAATAAGAATCCTTCATCATTTGTTTATTTTTAAGTACTTTTAATGAATTAAATAACCTTTAAATGAGCTGAATTTGGGTTATTTTGTTCATGTAATGCAACTTGTGCCTCTTCAGGGCTCTCTAGCGCCCCCTTTGTGTTGAAGCGTTAAAAAAGGTATAGAGAGGCAAATAATACTCCTGGCAAACTATCTTTGGTTCACATCAGCACTACTTTAAATAAGTTCTTTCAATATATGGAGGAGCAGCAGATCTTTTATGAGACTTCCCAGTAGATGGAATGAAATCACCACCAGGATTACATTCAGGCTCACATTCGTAGTTAAAGGTCAACATTTTGATTTAAGTCAGATAACATGGTCTTACAATTTATCACTCTCCCTGTGCCTCCCACACATGGTCACAGTCACTGATCACAATAACAGAGGCCATGTGGTCTGGCAGCAGGCCGGCCGCGTGAGTGAGTCCACTGGGAGACGGGAGATCCCACTGACACACAAGACGGGAACGGTCTGAAAATGTAATAAAAGAAACTGAGACATCTAAAGGATCAGTGAGCAGAGAGAAAGGACCTTTCTGTTGGTGAGAGTATCACATGTGAACATCATCTGAAAGACCACAGCTAAAGGTTACATGATGCCCTGCAAGAATCTCAATTTATACAGCTGTATGCAAAAGTAACCCTGGATATGTCAAGTTCCCTTTCCACTTACAGAACCCACAATAACACGAGCTCTTCAGAACGCTAAACCGTCAGGCTACGAATAAAGCAAAGGAGGAAACGCTCACAAACATATGCAAAGTCAAGACCCAAAAACAGGAAAAACTTGTTCTACGTATGAAACAGATACTGAAAATATTCAAATGTTCTTTTTCCAAAAACAACATTCCTGGTGTTTTCTAAACCTGCCATAAATACACCGGCTCAACCCAGAGATAAAACCAACAGAAGCTGGGCAGTTTGGTGTATGGAGTCCAGTGCAACCAAAAGTCTTCAAATCTTTACCTTGTAGAAATTAACAGCCACTTCTGAAACACATCCTAAACTTCCCATTTCTTTCTAATAGCACATTAAAGCTAAGCTACAGCTAAGTCAACAGCAAGATTTACACATGCACATAAATGTTTACAACCATGTTAAGAATTTTGTTTTACAAATTCACATGCCTAACATTTGCTGACATCCATAATTCATACAAAATAAATGTAACAGAAACATTTTTGTAATTTAGCTTGAAGTAGAGGGTTTTTTGTTTAATTAGTATTCCATAGTTTCATGTTTTCCTGGAGCATAAACAAGATTTGACAATTAGTCAATTTCTCTTAGGCTCACTTCAAAACAGGAAAGACAGGAATACATGTAGACTTGCTTAAAATACTTTTAAACAACTCAAACTGTGGCATGCAATCTTGGACAAAGCCAGAGGTTTATTTTACTATCAGGTTGAAGGTGAGGGAGGTTAAAAAAAGGAAATGACGGCAAATTCCAGCAGCAGTTTTGGAAATGTCAAAAGTGCCAACGTTAACATGTTCCCACACACACTGGTGTCAACAGTTGGCTGAGACAATAGGCAAATGTGAAAAGTCTTGAGCAGAAGCTGTCAAGTTATTTCCCTTAAAATTTTCTCTGACTGCCTCGACTGAGTTAAGAAGCCAAACAGCTGAACTGCAGTTACAAAGGCCCTGACTTTGGGCAGGAAGAAAATAACTGAACCGAGATAAAATCACGCTCCAAAACTAAGTTTTGCTGATCTACCTTTGGACAGTTTTTGGCAGACTGCTGCCAAGGAGTTCCTCATTGTGGCAAACAGAGCTATTTCAGTTCTGCTCCGTTTTTCCACGTCACATCTATGAAAGACGGGCTTTTCAAGCATGACTGCTACGAAGATGAAAAAAGTGAGAGACTCAGAAATGTTGCGGAAGGTATTCGTGTGTCTTTCTTCAAATCTTGCACAAATATCAGCTTTGTGTTCAACTAACACACCCAGGTTTCACGCTGAGAAAATAACTTGAGTGAACTGAGACTACATTTTATTTCAATACAGTTTGTATCATTGTTGTGTGATGTTGTGCCTTGTGCTTTTTCTAAGTGGATATATGTGCCGTGGCTCAAAAAGATTAGATAAGATTAGCTTAGTTCAGAGAAAAAAAACGTTGTAAACCCTTGCATGGGTCAGTATTAAACCTGTTGTTGCACCATGAACTCTGACCTTCACTACAGCAAGTGAAGCCAAAGCTTATGTTGCTCCTGGCTGTTGTGAGAGCTCCGAGATGAGCCGTCAGTGTGCTTTTTTAGTCAGTTTGGAAGGCTGGCCACTCTTGGAAAGGTTCACCACTGTTTAATGTTTTCTAAATTTGGAATGGTTTTTAATGGGGGAGACAAAACAACAGAGTAAAACAACAACAACAAAAAAATAACAGGATTATATTTCATTGGTCAATATGTTAAAAAAGGCCAAAAAGTCTCCAGAGCAACAAGTAGTAGACTCCTGATTTAGCAAATATGATCCTATTTTACATAACTACAGCTAAACGTGTAATACTTTCATTTTTAATGTTTACCTATGTTTTCTGTGGCAGCATGTATCAAAAATGATTTACTGTTATCTCTTCTCTTCATGATGCAGATTTTTGAGATTAAATCGAAATGATCAGACTTGGATTTGCTTAGCTATCCAAAAAATGTGCTTAGTCACAGTTAAGTCATGATTTTTCTCACCCCACACATAGGGTCACGTTGGTTTGAATGACTTTTTCCAATGCTAAAATAAATCATAATTTATTACCTGCAGTTCATTTTTACTCTGAATATTTTTGCAGGATTTGTAAATTTGCTTGAATATCTAAGTGATATATATATATTTAAAAAAAAAAAGAAACAAAAACAGCAGACATCTGTAAGCGGGTGGGGAAATAAAATATTTTGAGTATGTCATCATAGACTAAAAAGAAAAGTCCAGCTGCCATGTAATGTACATATGCAAGCAATTAGGATTACAGCAACCTGGATGACTGTGAATCTCAACTGGCAATTTACAAGAAATGTATTCATTGTATGTTGATCCCTGAAAGAAGGGTGTGATTCCAAGCAAGTCGAGTCCTGTTGAATCATGCGAGTGTTTGTGTACAAGCTGTTCAGCTCTGTGATTTGTTTCTCTTACTCCATAGACTATGTTTATGCATGCGAAAGAGAGAGAGACAGAGAGAGAGAGGGAGAGACAGAGAGAGAGAGGGAGGGAAAGAGGGAAAGAGGGGTGGGGAGAAGCTGCTGTGTTTTTAACCCTATCTTATGAGGGGAATCCTTAAAATAAGTTCCACTTTTCTCACTTACAGACGCCTTAAACCCGACTGTGGTTTGAAAGGCAATGTTGTTAACAGAGACATCATAATCAATTTTATTTATGGTTTTGGTTGTAAGGGTTTTTTTACAGGGTTCACAATATATCGGCACAAGCATCAGTATTGTTGATGGCCAGTATCCGTTTCTGTTCTTTTTTTCCCCCCAAAATTGTTACAACAGTATAATATAATTACTGGCCATAAGACCAATATCAATATTGAATATTGATATCAGCCCAAATTTTGGTATTGGTGTATCCCTAGCTTCTAATTTGTGTTGTATTTATTGTTTTGGGTTGTGTTTTACTTTGGATTTTTAAAAGATCTTCTAGTTTCAGTGTTAGGTGTTCTTCACAAAAATGTAATTTACTGGTTTTTGAGAGTACAAACATGCAGTAAAAATGGTCTCAAAACAATGTAAACAATTATCACAAGAATTACCAGGACAATTTATCATCCAGTGAAATTTATTGTGACAGGCCTACCCTGAAATACTAAAAACAAAAAGATCCAGATGGTTTTAGGGCTATATCTAAGACAACAAACATGAAAGCACATTCACTCCTCCATCAGCCAGTAGGTGTATGATTGCTTCCTTTGCCGTTTTAGTAAAAATGCAACTATAGAATATAAAAGTGTTGGAATTAGTTAAGAAAGTACATGCAATGAAGCATATTTTAAAAAAGACTGAAATATTATATATATATTTAGAAAAACGGAAGCACTATTATGTAAAACATAGAAGAGTGAGGCAGGAAATATATATGTAACAGGAAAATACAATAGCGTGATTAGCTCTAAATAATTCATGTCAAGTAGTTTGTCAAACAAATGAGAATCAGCCGAAGGCACTCAGCACCATATAAAACTATTTATCCTGCAGGATTAATTACTGACTCAGATGTGGAGAATGATTGCAGTTTGGACTGACAGAGAGCTCATTTCCTGCCATAAGGTCACCGATCCAGTTATTTATCAACTGAACCAGATTCTGCCTTGTTGAAGTAACAGTAATGCAGAGCGACTGGTATAACAGAGGTGTACTTGGACTTAAAAAGTTTCAGAGGACTTTAAAAAAATTAGCCAGGTTACAGAAAGTAGTGAAAAAAAAAAAAACAGTCACAAGTGTTAGCCTGAGAGATCTGCTCCTTTCAGAACATTCCTGGAAAGAGAAACTAAATCCAACTTCAGTAGGTCAGCAAAAATAATCCAAACACGAGTTTTATAGCGGTACAAGAAAAAGCAGGGGTTGCTGAAGTGAGTCGAGGATCATTTTAACATTTCTGCCACAAGTAGGACAAGATAGGAAGGAAGGATGCAGAGGAGAATAGGAAACACAGGTAGGAAGGAAAACAAAGGTGAGCTGGAAGGGAGGAAGGAAAGGAGAGAGAAGTAAAAGGACAAATGACGAGGATTTAAAGTCTTGCACTGATAATCTGTGGAAACAGAAACAACTGACACAACACAAAGGTAGACGGAGAATAAAACCTGGGAACACACTCAAAGATGAATATGACAGGGATTTTTTTTAGACGATAAAGCCAGGGCATTCCGGTAATTAGGAAGGAATCTCTTACATGTGGCTCTCTCTGACGTCAATCCTGTACCTTCCCAGAGTTTGCTTTCTCTGCTCTGGCTCCCAGGGTGTTTAGAGTTTGGCTGCTCTTGGCATACCTCCTGGATGTGTGTGCTACCAGAGCTTTAGGTAGGAGGTAGGGGTTTCTTAGATCAATGACAACAAACCTAGTAAAAACTAAACTGTTTAACTAGTAACCTATAGGGATAGTTGCTGCTTGGTCAAAGAAATTACAAGAAGCACAAATGATTTGAAGTAAAACTAAAACATGGAGCTCTGAACCTATAAAATGGTTGTTTGTCTCCATAAACCAAACTGGTTTGGTGTGGAAGAAACTAAATTATGGTTAGTTGGTTCATCATGCCTTGCCTTAAAACTGACTAATATTTCATTCACAGTGGGTACCTTGTTATTTAAGCATAACATCAAGAGTTTACCTTTAAACATGCATGTAGTGCATGGTCTACTAGTAAAGCTTAAGGTTTAGCAAAAAAGAAAAGTCCCTGACATTTATTTATTGCAATAGATGCATGACTTTTTTATCCAACAAGACAGCTGGTAGTACAGTACAGGCAATCATCTGTTATAAAGCTCAGATGAGGCTCCTTTGTACTCTAAATCGAGCCTCATTCCTAGGAGCAGTTACCTGCAGGAAAGTCTAAATTATACAGGGAGGGAAAGAGTTACTTGGAACCAGCATAAACTATATCAACAAACCATTTATTGGAAAATTACTTAGAAATTGCTTCTCATAAAAAAAATACTGGCAATAAGCCAGTGGAAGCCATAAAATATTAGTGTAAAAATCCCAAAGATGTAGGGATAAGGGAAACTTCCAGATGAAGTTTAGAACTGAGATTAGATGTCCATCTTGTGCTCATGTGAAAAACTACAACCCTGGTAAACAGAAAACAAACGTTTCGGGAAAAAAAACGTAGAATAAAAACATTACAGAGATGTGGAACAAGCAGATTGGAAAATTATTTTTGAAAAAACAAACTTTAAATAACTTCTTAGAAAGAAGTTGAAAAGTTTTTCTCCATTGGTCGATGTTCAAAATGTAATTTCTGAATTGATGGGGATTTATCAGGCACATCTAAGCTATTTAGGTTAATTGGTAATGATTAAAGTAATGGGTCGAGTGCATGTCAAAGGTCAGTACTGGGAGAGGCTTACTTTGTGGGCTACCGCTCATTAGTAACTAGCTAGATGGAAGGTTAACATGGCGAAAACAGAAAACTTGATGCTAAGCAGCAGCTGCTATCAGCATTGTGCTGTGTGGCGTCTGAAACGGAGATAACTGATAATAAATCAGTTTGTAAACAGAAAAATTAGCGTTAGTGTGTGTGTGCTAGGCAATTGCCAGCACGTCTCACAAACCACACTGAGGGATTATTTATAATAATAGTGACTCACTTTGGGTTTAGTAAGAGTTTACAGTAGGATTACAAAGCAATCTGATGCTGAGTGGATTGTGTTGTAGTGCTGGTTATTAATACTCATACTGAGCTCTGGTGTACACTGTGTTTATTTCTACCAAGTGTCCCATTTGCACCAGCCTCTCAAATCAAAGTATTCTGGGATTGCTTGCCTGAAAACAAAGAAACAGCACAGCTAACACCTTGGAAACATTGTCAGAATAAAGGTTTTAAAAATGTGCATGTCTTGGATGATTGTAATGGCATCTAGTACAAAACACAATAGGTAGGGTTGGACAATAAATCACAATACAGACAATATCAATAGATAATACATCCGATAAACTATTAAGTAATTTCACTGAACCCTGATCCAGAACCACAAAGCATTCTGGGGGATGTAGGCAGAAAATATGTTCAATTTTGCAAAGTTGTAGCTATTAAAAGAGACAGTAGATACATAGCGGATCTACTACAGTAGATCTGGTCCAAAAATGCGACTGGTTCTACCTCAAGACTGTTAGAAACCAGTTTAAAACTAAGAGGAAGAACTGGAATTGTTATTAATGTTAATAATGGATATAATGCTTAAATAATCTAAGTATTCTATGATAAATCTGCTCATACTGTTCCCATTAGAGGGTTTTTGTTCTGGACTCTCACTGATAAGCAGACTGTCTTCTTACTCGTCTTCTTTCCTGACCAAATGTCTATGGGAACGGGCCAACTGTGGGGGTACTTACTTCGGGCTTATTTTATTTGTTTTTCCCCTCCATCTCTCTCCGTGCCCAGTGTAGGTTTGCCCTAGCTTCAACACAGAGTGTGTGTAGATTCATAGTTTCCATGCCATCTGATGTCAACAAACTGCTTCAACAACACTAATCCATCTCTAAAACTCTGCTAAATCTGTAAGTAGTGCACTAAACAGAAGCTGCCAAGTTTTACAGAAGTGCTGTCCAATAAACTTAGAAAATGTATTACTAAGCTCATTTATTTTATCTCGTTGAACTGCGCTGTGCATTGACTGATGTTTATTTTTACGTAAAGCTAAATGAGGCTAAATTTGTCCTCAAAGGTGGAGATAAAAGTGAAAATAATATGACGCCAAAGTCATCTGAAATGTAAATTTGGAAACAGAAACGAGATCATCTGCAGCTATGGCACCAAAGCCCACACCTTTGCAGTCTAAAAGACAACGTATCTAATCAAAATCCCTCAAGGTCAATCTCTTCACTCCTTCCTGGTGGTAAGCAGTCCATTAAGAGCTCATCTTTCTTTTAACTGCTGGCATATTTAGGGTGGCAGTACCGGGGAGGGTTGTGCTAAGATGTCAAAACTGTCAACATGGGCCTCTGACAGAGCCAAAGCTCTGCCATTACCATCATGTGAGCGGATGGGTTAATTATAAGATTTGGTTTCTAATATGGAGCCTTTCAGAGGAAGAACAGAGACTATACCCGGTAATTAGATGTAAATCGTTTGACTTAAGTAAAACTGTAGCGATGTGGGTTGACTAAGCTCATGTTTTGTCTTTAGTAAAAAGGAAAATGAATAGTTTCCTGGAAAAAATACGTTATCAAATATTCAGAGGGTAGGAGATAAATGGTGCAGAACAGCAGTTTTAGTCAATAGTCACTTCTAGAAGCATAAAATGTTTGTGTAAATAAACAGCAATACAGTAAAGTTAATTCAGCAGCTCACACATTTGGTACAGTTTATCTTTGCTCTTCAACAGAATAATATAACATTTTCTGCATCCTTTTTCATAGTGTGCACACAACATTTCCACAGATTTAACCTCCAAAATAAAAAAAAACAGATTCTAAAAAATATCTTATGTTTGATAAGGAAACATAAATCAAATGGAAAATATAGCTATATTTAGCCACAGTTGCTACGTGCATGAAACGGTTACTACTGTTATGTCATGGCAATAAAGTTGTGGATTCAATTCTCAGCTGGAGATTTTCTATATTGAACTTGCATGCTGTCCTTATTAATCGAAGTTAACACAGCACCAATCCAGCCAGGAAAGAAGCTGCAGGAACAGCAGGGCCTCCAGATCCCACAACGAAAACAGACACTAGAAAACATCCAAGGTATTAAATGTTGTAGGGAGTTACACTCTGAAAAAAACTGTTGAAATAGGACTAAAGAGTGATATTCTGGGGTCACTAAGTTTCTCTACCAGCTGGTAGTTAGAAACCAACCAGCTGTTTGAAAAAAATATGCTCGAAAAAAACATCCTGTTCTACCATCACAGTTATAAATGTTTGGCGTTTTCTACTTGAACTTTTTCTGGAAACTTGTGCTGCAGTCAAATTATTTGCAATTGGATGAATTGGCAACAAAGACTCATCCCACAGAGACACTGATGACATGAGAATATATGAGACGACCCTGGATCATCCAGAGAGATTTTGCAAAGAAAAGTAATCAAGGATCCCTTTCTCTGTATTTGGAAACCACGTGACATTTGGAAACAAGATGATTATGCTGTCATTTTGGTGAAAGGGTTGTGGAAAGTACTGCCACTAACAGTGACATCAACAGATGAATTTATTTTAGGGTGACAATAAGCATTCATTATGAGGTGGTGAGTGGTTTGCCTTTAAAAAAAAAAAATAGTATCAACAGGGAGGCTAAAAAGAACCATAAATATCATTAATCACTTGTGTTTACAGACATGGATGTAATGAGACACTGATAAGAACCCTGCTAAAATCTCTACTGAGGTGTTAGGCTTGTCTTGAACGTGTCTCTGCTGTCACAGCAAGTTGTTGCACGGTTGATGAAATGTTAAAATGAATCATGCTTAACAAGCAGCAATTGAGTAAAGGAAGAACAGACCCCTCTGGAACACTTTCACATTCAGTAATGCATTGAACCTATGACTAAGCACGCAACACTTACAGCCTTTGACTAAGAGATTCTAGAGTACCATTTCATGAAGTGTGGGCCATGATAGCTTCATTATTCACATAAAAGGTCAACGCAGGCTTGTGACTGTACTTGCCCCAGAAAAACACACAGAAAAATGGATCCTCACTTTGAAATACACACACTCTGGAACACAACAAACATACACACATACAATAATTCAGTACCTAAAGCTGGCTCTGCATCTACATCAGTACTCCCTCTGTCTGATTACAATTAAAATAGTCACGCTTGTTTTCATGCGGTCTAAGCAAAGCAACCCCAAGGCTGAGAATGGCTCACTTGTTTGTTGTGGTCACAATGACAAAAGGGCTTTCAATAGCAAGCGCCCGTGTCAGCGGAGATGGAGAGTCGTTTCTTCTCTGGCCAGAATATTAGTAGATTAGTTCAGCATGCCATGCAGGAGCTAAGAGGTTGCGGGTTCAAATGCACCATGCTGCACGAGTCACCGCAGCACAAAGGTCAGGAGATTCAGGAAAAGTTTGAGCTCATAAGCCTTGCTGATTTATTTGTTCTCATTAAAATTATTTAACCCGTTAGGCCTCTTTTTTCTAAAAGAAAAAAAAAAAAATCAGCCTGAAATTGGCATGCCCAACGTAAATATATCGCACAAACTACTAGGTTTATCTGAATTGTATAACATTAAAAGTAATACGCCAGATGTTTAAAAATCAATGAGTGGCAGTAAATGAATGTCAAACACAGGAGAAAATGAAAAAATAAAATAAAAAAATCACCAAACAAATGCACTTTTTGATGTTAATATCCCTTTGAAAGTATGTAATTGCGTTCTAAAACATCTGCCACGCCAGAGTTCAGGATCTCACATTTGCTGTCCTAAAATGTATGTAAAAACAATGAAGCGTAGAAATTTGGGAGAAGCATAAGTTGTCCATGTTAATGTTATGATCACATTGTGTTCAGCTTAGTTTCAACAAACTCAAAGAAACTATCAACTTTGGCTTGGAAAGCTGCTGACAGTTTCTGACATGCTGATGTTCATGTTTTAACTCCGGTTGGTCAGGAATGGCTTCCCTCCACTGGCGAAGTGCACAGCAAAGCAGAGACGCAGGCAGTGTAAATACGGGGTGACAGTCAGGCGTTTGAGTTGCATGGAGTCGTATAAAAAAAGTATGCAACTCCATGCATATTATATTAATCTCCTTGGCAACTACCTGGGCATGGAGACATAACTGTGCCGTTCACAAGCCTCAACAGGGATTTCCGCTGTTTCAAGTGGTAGCACAGACAGTGATAGCACAGATCCCCGCTCTTAAGTTGGCTATAGACCAACTCATCTACATCTAATGATGTAGATGAGTTGGTCTATATCTGAAATTTCATTCTAAAATTTCAGATATCATTGATTCCATCGCCCCCATTAAAGTGAAGGTTGTGTCTGGTAGGATCAAGTCTCCGTGGAAAAATGCACAAGCAGTTAGATCTGCCTTCCAGAACCTCTCAGGTCTATGCACCAGAAATCTGGAACAAACTCCCAGAAAACTGCAAAACAACTGAAACACTGAATTCCTTTAAATCTAGACTCAAAACCCAGCTGCTTAGAGTTGCTTTTGAAACCTAATCATGAAACATTAATCAATAATCTGATGTGCAAAATGTAATGTTGACTGTGTGTTCTACGATTTTGTATTTTTGTGTTTCTGTGATGTAAAGTACTTGCTGAAAGGAGCTATACAAATAAAATTTGATTGATTGATTCATCAGTCAATAAATGTGACATGAAGAGGGAAAAAAGACACAAGCAAGTCGCACATGACTACAAGTCGCATGGCCACCCAGACTATGAAAAAAGAAACTTATATTCCCAAAAATAAGGTGCATCTCACCACAGCCATTACATCTAATTGCTTTTGCAACAAAATAGACAAAGTGACTCTAAAATCTGACAATGACTCGATCCAAATAGAAATAAAATTAAAAAGTGAAGTGAGTATGTTTGTATCTTTTTGGCAGTAGAGGCAACCCTGCTTCTGCTACAGACAAAAAGAAAAAGAGGACGGGGGCCCTTTTAGATCAGTGCCTGCAACAAAATCTCCTCTGTTCTCCAAATAGTATAAACTTGTGAGAAGAAAACACGGGAGAGAACGAACTGGCATCTATTAATAGTGTCTAAAAATAGATTGAAAGCATGAATATTTCCCAGCAATTAGTCATGAACGCTGGCCGTGGTGAGAGGGCAGATGAAGGCTGGCATGACAAAAGAGGATGCAGAGGATGGAAGGGATGAAACTGGAGGAGCAGCTCTGATGACCCCGTGACCTACTGTTCATTTAACAAATATATTCAACAGGAATTATGGTAACCTTTGGCAAGTGGTCCACATTTTAATTTTTAGATGCTAGAGGAGGTTCATTTTTCTAATATCTAATATTTCTAATACACTGTTGATGGGAAAGAGATTAATATATATATATATATATATATATATATATATATATATATATATATATATATATATATATATATATATATT
>NW_015112783.1:88415-93615 GCF_001443285.1 Poecilia latipinna | reverse complement strand
ATACAGTTTAGGGGAGAGAGATAAATATATATATATATATATATATATATATATATATATATATATATATATATATATATATATATATATATATTATATATATATATATATATTTTTTTTTTTCTTATTTTTCAGAAACATTTAGTGACATTATGACACCATGCCATGCACTTGAAGTATATTTTTTATACACTCTACTGAGGCTGCAGAAGTATCCCAAGTGTTGCTTCTCCTTTCTGCACCCACAGTGTGCCACTCAATCCAACCTCCTGAGCGTGCATCTTTGTCAGGTCAAATAAACATTCCCACGGATGGACCAGTGTTTGCGTGTCGTGAACAGAGTGTCAGCAACTTCCATTTCCATGAGACCGAGGTGCTTGCTGTGCAGCCCATCGTCATTGCACGGATGCTCATTAGTTTTAGATCCCAGTTCAATTGTGTGCAAAGGTCTGCTTGGTCATCAGGGATATGTGCCGCCACTGGGAAAAACTAGGAATTTAAAGTCTATTTTCCATTAAAGTTCGAGAAAGTATCTTCATCTTTGCACTGGACACTTGACAGAACTGCATACGACAAATCCCAATCATCATTGAGGAGAAGTTTCTAGAATTACAGCTCACAATAAGCTATATCTATTCTAGTCCTGCAACTTGTTTTGTTCCACCTCATTTTTCTTCCCAGGATTAAGTCTGCTGTTCAATCCATCTGAGAGGCCACTGCCTCTGAAAGCTGGAGAAATGAGCTCACTACGTTGTGCTAATGGATGAAGGAGAAGTCTGGCAAATTACGAAGTGGGAGGACAACAAACCTAATTTTCCTGCCATTTGACTGATGACAAGTGCAACTGAACTCCGTGACCTATAGATTTTTATAGATTTTTACAGTAATTCAGGGCTTTGCACTGGAAATTTTTACGTGAACCACAAAAACCAAAATAAATAAAGGTGGCGGACAATCACTTTTTGCACAATGCTGGTTTCTAACCTGGGTTCTAAAGGTCAAAGTGGCTGTGCAGGGCTTTTAGCAACACAGAGGTCTACAAAAGTAAGAGCTGAGTAAATAAAATGTCTCATTTAAACTGGTTTTCAAAAGGCTATGCAAGAATAAAGAATAACAATGATGTTATACAAAGCACCTTCAAAAAACTGCTTGGAAAGTTCATGGAACAGGAAAAAAGATCAATTTGATAAAAACACAGCTTGCATCACTGCTTTGGGTGATGGATACATTTTAGAGTGAAACACACAATTCAGTTTAAAAGACCAACATTGATCCTCAGTGATTCTGTGTCTGTGTGTCCAATTGAAGTTGAAAATGTCAACTTCAGTCATTTTTGACAGTATTTGCTTTAGAAAACTGGTAAACCCTTCACTATTGTGACTCTTCTTTCTCACACAGTGGGACATCACCTCTGCATCTAATATAAATATAAGTAACAGTAACACTGACTCAAGGCAAGAAGGTTGGAAAGAATTAACTGGTAATAAAATTCTTGAAGAGAATCTAGAACCGACTGAAACCGATGTCGGCAGCTCAAAGTTCAGACAGAACAGATTTGAAAATTGTCTAAAATAGCCACACTGACCAGTGTATCTCAGTAAAACACTGATGTATCGTTCCATTTGAGCTCCAATCATCTATCCCACAGTGAGTATAGTAAACATTACTGTTTCCGCAGCTGTCACATTAAGAGACATTAACGGAAGTTCCCAGGTTTGATTCTGTAATGCCAACATAGAGCAAGCACTGACAATGAATAAAACTGTGGCTGTGTGCAACTTCTAAGATAGCAGCAATTAATTCAATATATGTACATGGATACAATAAGCCAAGAAATAGTATGAATAGTTTTTATTGAGGCATGTTGTGCAAGAACACACAACACGACCAGGGATGCAGAACTGTATCAAAGCTCTGCTTAATTCTGGGTGTCAAACTAGCAAAGACAACTCATTGCAGACATTTCTGGTAAATGAAAGGAATATTGGTTTAGACTGAAACTCAGATCAGAGTATTTAACGAGCTGATTTACAGCTTTATTGCATGCCCCTACTGCAACCCTTCCTGTGGTGTCCACATATTGTCTTTTTTTTTTTTTGACCGCCATCTTTTTCTAAATTAAGACCGTCTGCCAGAAGTTTGCTATAAATCTCCTTAGCAATATTAAATCATTGTGTTTTCCAAATTAAATGAGGATCAAGGGATTTAAAATTGTGTTTTGTTTCCATCTTAAAATCTCTCTGAGGATGTGATTACACAATCAGCTGGTTTCTGTCCTTAACCCAGTCACTAAACTGTTGATACTTTGAAACCACAAACATCATACTCTGCTGTTTTTAAAAGAACCCAACATGAAGCAGTTTATTTTAATAGGAAAATATGTCCTGCTGAGCTTACATGAATAAATCATTGGTGGTAGACCACAGAAAATTGGGTTGCCAAATATCATTAGTATCACCAAATACGGCATAAAAAGCTCAATAATGACTATATTTCATATGCCTAATAATACATGCTCTTTGAGGTTTCTGCATGTTTTTCTCCTTGCTTTGCTTTCTCCTACATGTATCACAAGAACTGATAAACCAAGTAAACCATCTTTTCCGTTTGTGCTTTTTATCTTCATTTGATTGCTTAAAAGTTCAGAGGTCTTCTACAGTACAGTCTAAATTTACCTGAAACATAAACTTGGCATTTTGAGAAGAAAACACCCACCTGCTTATCAGTAAAGACCCAAAATAGCACGCGTGTTTATCCCAAACAGTGATAATGTCTCCGTCTTGCTGTGGGTCACCCATGTCTGTACATTTCAGACCCTTCATGTTTACTAGGCAGGTTGAGTTGCAGACTCAATATAAATACAATGTAGAACCACAAAAAGCAAATAAACGGTCTTGAGTTTACAAGTTCCTTCAAAGTACATGAATATACTCAATAAATTAATTCAGGTTCCTCAGAACTTTGTTTCCTTGGTAACTTTTAAAGCTTTAAAAGTGTCTTTCGACAACGCAACTTAAAATATATTTTTACCTGGAGCTTAATTATCCGGAACCTTCCGTTTTAAACCCGGCCATCACCTGTGTGTTTGCATTGTGGGGTCCAAAACAAGGCTGTGTACATAAATTACATAAGCTGACACTGGGAGGTAGGAGAGGCGCTTTCAGGTTTTAATCAACAGCAGATCTAAACTTGAACCAAAGTCGGTAAAATGAGATTAACAAAGCATTAACATCAGATCATTTCAGAGCAGTTATAACTTAGAAATCGATAAATGTCATTAAAACTATGCAGAAATATGCAGAAGAGCAGATTTTAAATAATATCAACTGTCAACTGTGGGGAAAGGAAGGAAAGGAGTTCAAATTTCCAAAATAAAAAGCTGACTCTGGCATAGGGAGAGCTGACTCCAGAAAAACTTTAATGCTTTAAAACTCTCCCATCAGGAAACTCAAATTTTGATATTCTTTAAAAGCAAAGTTTCTCACAGTTTCCTGACATTCTGGGTCCTCTCCTATCTTCTTTTTATATAAAAAGTTCCTCTTTGCATTTATTCCAGTTAACTTTCTCACGCAAAGTTAACTTATTTATAGTTGCTTCTAAAGTTTCTCATGTTTCCTTCACACATTTTTTTTTTTTTTTTTTGCTGTTGAGTTTTTGGGCTTTTTGCCTGGGAGGGTTTTGCTGTTCAAATGAAGTGCCTGTCAAACCACTAGCTGAATTTTAATTTAAGTCTGTGTTTCAGGCCTTGAAACTGCCCACAACCATAATATTGAAAAAGTAACCAACACAAAATGAGTAACTAACAACAAGAACAGCACTACCCAAAAATTTAATTTAGTTCTAAAGTGTTATTATACACTATTATATAAAGTCATTTTTACAGTGAGCAGATGTGTGATAAAAATGGTATAAAAATACAAACATGAAAAAAGGTTAATTTCACCTTTTTCGTTTTCAAACTCAGAACTGAAACTCATTAGTTTGAAAAAATGACTAAAATAAATTACTTCTGTAAATTTTGTAAGCAAAAACATGTTGCTTTGATCACACTTGAACAAAATTCACAAGAGTGCAGCAGCCTGAATAGGTTGATGTAGAAAGGATAATAAAGCAGACAACACTAGAAAATAAAACAAACTAGACAGAAAAGTAGTGAATGCGGTGGAGGCGTTGGTTCACACAAAGAAAATCTAGCAATAGCAAAGCTGACTGGATTTTTGAGAGAGCCCTGCGACAACACCTGCTTCTGTGTGAGCTGGAAGCCGATACCAGGAGCAGATCTTCAGCTCTGAAACAAGCAGGCTGAAGAACAAGAAACCATTCAAACCTGCTAGACTAAAGACAAGTTTAGGATGCAGGTATGGATGGTACAATAGAAGAAAGAGCAGAACCAAAGCTTGAAAGATATCATGACGATATTATGAAGTTTCTGCATGGAGATGAGTAACATGGCGATGAGTAACATGCAGTAAGATTCATTCTCTCTCTGCTGACAGCATGCAGGGCTGAATCTGATAAGGTCACGACTGCTACACAGGTTTCAAACAAAAACAACCTTCAGAGGGCATAATGCGATTCTGTAACGGTCCCACAATGTTATGAAATATTTTAATCCAGCTTTTATCTTTTCTCTGTTGCTTAACTCTGTTCATGCTACAAAAGAAAAAAAGAATGAATGGTTCTTTTTCAAGTAGGAAAACCCTAAAATGTTATTTTCAGACCCTACATCATATCTATTCCTCTGAGCCAACTTCAATTCTATCTTTGAACTTGATTCATTTACGCAAACATCACATTTAAAAACATTTAGTTTGTGTAGAAATTACTTTTCTACAGCTGGCATGAGACACCAGCTGTAGTCAACCCAGCGGTTCCAAGGGGCATTTATGCATTTTAGCACAATGTGGCACGCAGGGGGGGTTTAAAGGTCTCAGTTTGAAGCCATGAACTCGGATTAATCCTGCGAAAGTTCATTGTGGCCTCAGAGATTCATGTTGTACTGAGCCCTTCCTCGCAGAGATTGTGTAACTGCAGTGAACTTTTGATTTTATTTGGTTTATAGAAGCAGAAGGATTACACCCTCAGAGCCCCACCTGACCAGGCGCGCGCGCGCGCTCTCTCTCTCTCTCTCTCTCTCTCTCTCTCTCTCTCTCTCTCCCCCTCCCCCCCCCCCCCCCCCCCCCCCCCCCCTCCCCCCCCC